>NW_015539923.1:326649-346043 GCF_001515605.1 Sinocyclocheilus anshuiensis
TTTTAGCAAATGGCTGCAATATAACAAAGAGTGAAAAATTGAAGGGGGTCTGAATACTTTCCGTACCCACTGTGTATATATATATATATATATATATATAGTTTTCATTCTTACATGATAATGGTTTGTGTGACAGGTCATGAAAAGATACTGTAAAGTTTTTGGGTGAAAGAAGCCAGCTGTAGCTAGCATTTGATTTTCTTTTCAAAGTAGACTCTCTTGTGAAAATGTTGTTCAGTGCTTTTTGAAATAATATGTTATATGATATTAAACAATGAATTGTGGATCAGGATTGCAGCATCAACAAATTTTCTAATGTATTTATTAAGGCTTTTGTCTGTGTATCTCCAAAAAGCTAAAATTAAATCATTTCTGTAGAGTCCTGTGGAGCTTTATTCCATCTCTGTTTCTTCCGCTTGTTTTTGCTTTTATCCTTCTTTTGCATTATTCAACTTGCCTCACATCTCTCTCCGTCTCTCTTTCTCTCGTTTTTCTCATTCCCTCAGGCTAACTTGAAGAAGTTTATGGAATATGTTCAGCAAAGGAACGTTGAGAAGGTATCAAAGTTTCTGGAGAAAGGGCTCGACCCAAACTTCCACGATCCAGAGACCGGAGGTAAGCGACACCACCTTTCCTAAAAAGTCAATTCACTAACATCTTCCAAATACCCAACTCTGTGTGTGTGTGTGTGTGTGTGTGTGTGTGTGTGTGTGTGTGTGTGTGTGTGTGTGTGTGCGCGCGAGAAAGTTTCTGGAGAAAGGGCTCGACCCAAACTTCCACGATCCAGAGACCGGAGGTAAGCGACACCACCTTTCCTAAAAAGTCAATTCACTAACATCTTCCAAATACCCAACTCTGTGTGTGTGTGTGTGTGTGTGTGTGTGTGTGTGTGTGTGTGTGTGCGTGCCTGAGCGTACATGTTGACTTTGCTTGGTACTGTTAAATTGGTGCCATGACCCGATCTCTCAGCGTTTATCTGTTGGCTCTGGGTCAGTCAGCAGTAGCTGAATTTGAACTGAAGCAGTCTTGCATGCTGTACGGCAATAGTGGGTATACATTTGAACCATATTTGTGTGATTGTTCGGTTTGATGATCTTTTTGGCCCCCTTAAAAGATGTTAATAATGTTGTTAAAAATGTGGAAAGGTTGGTTTCAAATAATTTATTATTTATGTGTACGGTTTGTTGTTTTAGAATTTTTTTCCCTAATACTGCTTCCTTTATCATCATAGCATGCATTAAAAAAAAATTATTTTTGGTTTTGTTTGAAATGAGAAGTGACGAGAAATAATAAATATACATATTTGTGAGAAAAATATACATATTTATTAGTAGTAGTAATAGTAATGTATTTTAGATTTTTACATCATGATCTGAAAGTATTTTTGTTAGAGTTTTGCTGAATTTTAATTCATTAGTCATCAATTTATTTTATTTTTTATTTTTTGGTTAATTCACTGCTAGCTAACTTGTATTAACATATTATATCTTAATTCAACTTCTCAAAAAATGTCACTGGCATCACATACCATGTCAAAAATGCTCATCGCACATTATTTTGCAAAATCCACTTGAAGGTTGATCAAAACCATGATCAGATCTTATTCCATACATGTGTTAAAAGTTTTAACATAAATAAAAAAAAATAGATTAAAGTCATTTCATTGTTCTAGTAGTTAAAAGCGTCCCTAATCAAAGAATCCAAAGAATTCTAATCAAAGAACTGACCTCTGGCCACGGTAATGGACAGGAATTGTCGAGTTTGTGTTTGTATACACACATGTAATTGTTACAGATAGAGCAGCTGCGACTTCCAAGTTGTGCAGCATCTCACAGTCAGTGTTAAATTTGATCACAGCCCATGTATCCTTGACCTTTGAAAGAAAGAAAGAAACGGAAGCGAAAGATGGAATCAAAATACAATAGGCTTAAAAAGACACTTCACCCAAATAGGAAAATTATGTTGTCATATTGTTTCAAACTTGTAACTCTATTTATTTTGTGGAACATAAAAGGAGATTTTTTGCCAAATTTTTCAGGGCCCATCAAGCTCCAAAAGCACCTTTAAAAAAATTATTGACAGTCCCTGTGGTTGTTGTATAAAAAAAAGAGCAGCGTGAACATTCTTCAAAACATCTCCTACTGTATTTAATGGAAGAAAGCAAGTTTTTGTTAAAGCATTCCGATAAAACGGATCAGAAATGCACCAAAAATGTCAACTGTTGTTTCTCTGTGCTCAGAATGTCCATTGACAATGGCGTCGCAGCTGGAAGGTTGTGCAGAGCTCATAAAGGTTCTGAAGAATGGAGGAGCTCACCTGGATTCCAGGACCAGAGACGGCATAACTGCCCTTCACAAAGCAGTCCGCACCAAGAACCACACGGCACTTATTGTGAGTAACGCACACACTCATCCTGCTGCGCACAATCGTACTGCCGACAATGGGAATGAACATGGGGTTCTCATACATACTTGAAAGAGACATCAGAGGTGTGTGTGTCTGTCCAGACATGAGTCATAGATTGGCACAAAGATGAAAAGCGTTCATTGACACCGGGCTGTATAAAAGCTTGCTGTGTTTTATAATGATCAGAGCAGATCTTTTGCTGGAGCAGAGGACTCTAATGTGTCATCTGAAGTTCAACTGAAAGAGGCATTTCAGTGTTGTTTTTATATGTCAATGACGTATTGATCACAACATTAAGGATAGAGAGAGGCTACCAGGGTAGTTGTCACAATGTGGTATCTCAGGAACTATAACATTTTAATTAAATCAGCATTGTTTTTATGTTGTTTTTCAAAAACCTAATTAATTATTTTCCTCCAGGTCTGTCTGTCAAACCTCACCCTTTTCCACACTGTTCCTCTTATTCATTATACAGTACCTTTTGAATGTGAACTCATGAAACGAGTCTTGAATGACTTGTCACGGCTAATAAATCGGCTTGGCCGTTGCAGTCTAGACTTATTCTCAGATAGCACACCCACAGTCCATTCACTGATCGCCCAAAAATAATGCATTACAGAACTGGTAGGAGCTAGCAGAAAATCTTCAAGGATAAGCTGCGAAGTGCTCCAGACTTAATGCCGATAGTCAAAAGTCTTCTTTAACTGGTAAGGTTGTTGGTTCAATCCCCACAAGAGGCGATCCTTGAACTTTCGCCACCATGCCCTTGAGCGAGACACATAAAGATATGCCATATGCAATTTTTTATGGAATAACACGCAGAAAATGTCCTAATACTTGAAAGATATCACTGAAATAGTCTCGGTGACAACCTAAGGCTCTGTGAAAAGCGAAAAAGAATCTGACTGTGGGGCGCTGCAACCAAACTTTGAAGCACTCTTGGCCTGTTAGTTTTCAGCATCGGGTTTGCAGACTTGTCTATTAAGGGCAGTGTTTTGGAGAAAAGAGGTAGGCTAATTGATTGGTGTAATTGAGAGAAGTGAAGATGACTTGTGTGTGCAGACGCTGCTGGATCTGGGCGCCTCTCCGGATTACAAGGACAGCCGTGGCCTGACTCCTTTGTATCACAGCTCTATGGTGGGGGGCGACCCGTACTGCTGCGAGCTCCTGCTGCATGATCACGCTCAGGTGGGCTGCATGGACGAGAACGGCTGGCAGGAGATTCACCAGGTAACACACTTGTTTTAACATGTTCTTGTTCTCAAAGGTTAATGAATCAAATGCCAAATTTATACTGCATAGATGCGCTTCTGAAGGGGCATTTACACAAACTGTGTTCAGAGGTGGCAAAAATGCATTTTCACAGCAATTACAACTGTATGCTTTGATACTAAGGGCTGACGCGGGTCAGAGCAGGTATAGTTTTGTCTGGCTTTTATGCGGCATTGCACATCTACACAGAATTTTGAGCAGGCATACAGCAGCCTTAACTCGACTGTGTAAAGACACCTTAAGCTGCAAAATTGGGTCATTCAGAAAATATCATGGTACATTTTGGTAAATGTCACATTTATATGTTCACTACTGTTCAGATGTTTGGGGTCAGTACAGTTTTTTGTTTTCTTTCTTTTTTACAATAAATTAATACTTTCATTTAGCAAAGATGCATTGAATTGATCAAAATTGACATTTTTAATGTTACAAATGTTTTCTATTTCTAATAAATGCTGTTCTTTTGAGCTTTCTGTTTGTTGAAGAATCCTGAAAAACAACACGTGTCATCGCCTCCACCAAAATAATAAGCAGCACAACTGTTTTTAACATTGATCATAATAATAATTGGTTCTTGAGCAGCAAATTAGCATATTAGAATGATTTCTGAAGTATTATGTGACACTGAAGACTGGAGTAATGATGCTGAAAATTCAGCTTTGCATCACAGGAATAAATTACATTTTCAAATATATTCAAAATGAAAATTGCAATAATATTTCACAATATTACTGTATTTTTGATCAAATAAATGCAGCCTTGGTGAACATGAGAGACTTTCAAAAACAACAAAAATATCTTACCGACCCCAAACTTTTGAATGGTATTGTAAATACATGTTCAGTATTCAGCAGCTACGCTGTGTTGAGGTCAGCCAATCATAACCCAGATCATTTACATAAAATCTAAGTATTAAAGCAGTGTGGGTCTCCTCAGGGTTAAAGAGATCAAATTACGGCTGTTTTTGATGCAAGAAATGTTGACGAACATTATAAGTGGACTTCAGGGGAAATAGTACTACAACAAAATCCTAAAAACCTTTATAGCACACACACACTCACACGGTCAGGTCACAGTTGACTTACAATCGGCTGACCCTGTGGATTACTGCGGGGTAATACAGTAGGAGATTGTCTTGCAAGGGCTTTTTCTCCATCTCTATCCATGTTCTGGAGGCTGGCCAGGCACACACACTTACTTCTAAACTATTTCTCTCAGTTAGCAGCCCCTGGTGCATTACATTTGCATTCATGACATCTGACCTTTTCAAAAGATTGAAAAGGATGAGAGAGAAAGAGAATATCAGAGAGAGACGGAAGTATCCATACTTGTGTTTTAACCTCCGCACAGGATCTAAAATTAATCACCAAGTGTCAAATATGAGTTAAAATAGGCTTTGGCAAGTAAATAAGACTGATTTGCTCAACAGTTTTCTGGTGACTTTATTAGGACATATTGTATAGCTTTCTTTATACCATCTTTGTTTATATAAACATATCAATATTGGTGTTAATGTTAATGCTAATGCTAATAATAATTATGATAATTTTATATATATTTTACACATATTATTTATGAACATTAATTAGTATTAATATTATAAAAGTTAATATAATTACTCCTAATGAACAAATATATAATATATTATTATTCTTGTTCGTATTATGTAATATAGAATTAATATTAATATTACTGTACACACACACACACACACACACACACATATATATATATATATACATACATACAAAAATAATTATAGTTGTATATTACATAATAAATACAACATATATGCACACACAATATTAGTATTATTTATTGTTATTATTATTATTTTCATTATTACTGTTTTATTATTGTTTTATCAACATATCAAAGTTATAAATATATAAATAAAGCTATGCATATTCTATTATTATTATTATGGTACTACATAATTAATATTAATATTGGTGTAAATGTTGCAGATAATAACTATTATTTTTGTTATTATTATAATTATTATTATTATTATTTTATGTACTATGTAATTAATATTAATATTGGTGTTAATGTTGACGATAATAGTAACTATTATTTTGTTTATTATTATTTTTATGTACCATATAATTAATATTAATATTAATATTAATATTGGTGTTAATGTTGCCGATAATAATAACTTATTATTTTTATAATATAGTTGCTTATACTTTTAAATAATCCTTAAATTAGCCAATTATCAAATAAATCATTAATTGCAGCCCTATTTGGCATTTAAAATTCAACTGCCAGCAGATAAACATCCACTTCCTCCCTTGTCTAGTTTCTTCTCAGGCTTTTCTTGTCTTTTTCTGTATTATTTTACAACAAACATGTTGTTTTGCTGCTTTGCAAGCAGTGATATTTACTTCAGGATATGCAAATCTATTCTTCTGTTTCTTTTTGCCGTGCTTTGAGAGGAAAGATGAGAGCTTGGGGTCTCTTTTCTGTTTATGAAAAACAGTCATTTTGCAGCCGCAGCTGAGAGCGTCACTTTTGGAAACGGATGGATAGTTGGAGGCATAGATGCCCTGAGGCTGTCTAGCTGCTGGGTCAGATAGGACTGTGTGTGTGTGTGTGTGTGTGTGTGTGTGTGTGTGTGTGTGTGTGTGTGTGTGTGTATACACAGCTGTACAGATGCCACCACTGTGAGTTTACAGTGTTTAACCCAAGGCTCATTCCCAAAATTAGATCAGGCCCAAAAATGTGACGGACATGCTATTAAACGGTGTTACCTACACCTCACAAACACACACTGCCCTCAGGAGTCTTGCCTTTAGTGTGGCAGAAAGGAGAGCAGTAGTTGACAGGACTGATTTGTGTGTGTGTTTGGGAAGGAGGGCACTTTTCCTATCGTAATATTTATTTTTCCACCACTCTCCCTTCCTTCTAATGTTCTCATCCATCTGTCTGACCTACACTTGTCATTTCTAAAGAGAACCTATGGCAACCCGAGCAAATGCCAAGTGTGTGTGTGTTTCGATGAGACTGCTTTTCACTGTAGTTTTTCTAGTTTAGATAGTCATCCTTGCACATCTGTCAGTGTGTGTGTGTGTGTGTGTGTGTGTGTGTGTTTTTTAAATGGCTGTGTATGTTGTACATCACTGAATGAATGGCTAATTTTTAATCTGAACACATTCATTCCTGTTTCTTTTGGTCTCTCATTATACATTGACAAATATAGCGAACCTACTATGCAAACACACTGAAGTAAAGCTGTTGAAGTAAAGCTAACATTAGCTCAGTTCAAAAACCTACACTGCCTACATAGACAGCATTTTAATTATGTTGCCTTCTAAGGTAACTTTTAGCCAACTTTTTAAATCAGCAAAAAAGCAATAGAAGGCAATCCCAGAATGCATTGGTACAAGCTCAATGAAAAAAAAAATCCAAGATGATGGATATGAGTTATCTACAATTTATGGTACATTTAATGTCTATATAATTAAAATAAGATCATAATATTTTTTCACATTTTTTCTTTATAGAAATCCAATTGTATCCATTTAGGAAAATCATAATATAATCTCTCACAAATATTTTGTGCAAATGTTTCAGTTTGCCTGAAATTGTCTTGCAGTGTCATTTTTTTAATTGAGTGGGTCCTGGGTTCAAAATGAGGCAACACTATCTGTATGAAATTTATTTGTAAAATCTAAGTACGTCAGAAAACATCTCGGTTACGTATGGTAACCCTCGTTCCCTGATGGAGGGAACGGAGACATTGTGTCTAGTGTACGACACTAGTGTACGGCTCTTGGGAGCCCAAACACCACTGACATCTTTAAGAAGAGGCCAGTGAAATTTGGTGTGCAGAATTTGCATAGCTGGCCACGCCCCGGACATCCAAGTATAAATAGGCCAGCGTGGCATCTGCTCACTCGTTCTGTGAGTCAAGAAGCGTCTCAACCCAATTCGGAGTTGTGGCACGAAGGACACAACGTCTCCATTCCCTCCATCAGGGAACAAGGGTTACAATATGTAACCGAGACGTTCCCTTTCTGTCATTCACGCCGACGTTGTGTCGAGTGTATGACACTAGGGGTCCCTATACTAAACGCCACAACTGCCGAACTGCGTCACGAGTCCACGGGGGCGCAGATGTTGACAAGCCACCTCTCCTCCTCATAACCTTCCAACGCCCAGGACTTCAAAGACCTCACTCTCCAACATCCAGGAGAGCCGCCATAGAGGTAGAGGTCCTTTCAGCCAGAGCCTTTTCCCATAGTAATACTCACCATAAAATAACAGCTGAAAAGTCTTGGTAGTACTGTTGGGACAGTGACTATTCCCCGGTAACATGTGAAGATCCACCTATGGACTTACAGAGGAAGTACCACATAGGGAAGGTACTGGGGTGGGCTCCGCATAAGGGGAGATCTACCAAGACCCAGAACCTATCGACAGAATGTCTGTCTAGGGGAACACTGACCCTCAGGCGCAATACAGTGGAGAATACACACATGGGGCCTCAAGAGGAGCCACTACATGTGGAGCACTAACCCAATACAAGAGTTCACTCGAGGGAACCTACCTCGTAATGAGTTCTAATAGCAAGTTCCTCCGTCGAACTTTGCTAAGAAAAAGTGCTTATGTGATGGAAGGGTAGTCCAGAGTTCATGAAAGGAACCTGAGCTGGACTGAATAAGCGCATAATTACCCTGGGGGGAGTAGCACTGGTAGCACGCTCTACACCCTGCCAGTCTCCAGAGTCAAAGAACTGATGTTCAGAACTCTAGAAGAAACTGGTTCCATTCGTAGATTATAAAATCTAGCAAATGTATTAGGTGTAGCCCAGCCTGTAGCTCTACAAATATCTGCTAGAGAGGCCCCGTTCGCCAGGGCTGCTGATGCAGCCATGCCCCTAGTAGAGGGAGCCCTCACTCCCAGTGGGCAAGGTAGGCCTCTGGCCTGATAGGCCGTTAGGATCGCATCCACAATCCAGTGGGAGATCCTTTGTCTGGAAGTATGTGCGTAGGGCTCACACTGGACACAACAGAGACAGGTCGGGGTCCCCGTCTTGGAAGGGGATAGCTTGCAATGTTACCACCTGGTCCCTGAAAGGAGTGGTGGGAACCTTGGGCACATATCCAGGCCGAGGTCTCAGGACAATGTGAGAGTCTGCCGGCCCAAACTCCGGGCATGATTCGTTAACGGAGAGGGCTTGGAGATCCCCCACCCTCTTGATAGAAGTGAGCGCAGTCAGGAGGGCCGTCTTCATAGAGAGGGCACTGAACTCAACCGACTGAAGGGGTTCAAACGGATCTCTCTGTAAGGCCTGCAAGACCACAGTGAGATCCCAAGAGGGAATGCCTCTGAAGTGCCTCTGAAGAACCTAATAACCAGGTCGTGCTTCCTCACCGATCTGCCTCCCACGGTGTTGTGGTTAGCCGCAATCGCAGCCACGTACACCTTAAGTGTAGAAGCAGACAAATGCCTGTCCAGACCTCCTTGGAGGAAGGAGAGCACAGATCTGATGCCACATCTCCGAGGGTCCTTCCCCTGGGAAGAACACCAATTCACGAAAACGTGCCACTTCAGGTCGTACAGCCGCCTTGTCGAGGGGGCTCTGGCCTAAGTAATGGTATTCACCACTGCTTGTGAAAGGTCTCTGAGTTCCTACTGGTCGCATCCAGGGACCAAACATAAAGGTTCCAGAGATCCGGGCGCGGATGCCAAATTGTGCTCTTCCCCTGAGAAAGGAGGTCCTTCCTCAAATTCCCTCAGGGGAATTTGCCAGGGAAGAACTGATGCCATGAGCACGAGCTCCGAGAACCAGGTCCTGTTGGGCCAATAAGGGGCCACAAGCAGGAGCTGTTCTCCGTCTTCCCTGACTTTGCACAGTGTCTGTTCAATGAGGAAACTGGGGAAATGCATACTTGGGTAGGGCCCTGGGTCAGCTGTGAGCCAGTGCATCCGTGCCGAGGGGAGCTTCGGTCAGGGAGTACCACAACTGGCAATGAGTAGATTCCGATGAATCAAACGGGTCCACCTGTGCCTGGCCGAACCGACTGCAAATCAGCTGAACCGTTTGGGGGTGAAGCCTCCACTCGCCCCTGAGCGAGACCTGTCGTGAGAGGAGATCTGCTACACTATTGAGGTCACCCAGGATATGAGTGGCATGCAGAGACCTGAGTCTGTGCTGGCTCCAAAGTAAGAGATGGCAGGCGAGTTGTAACATGCGATGGGAGCGAACACCACACTGGTGGTTGATGTATGCAACCGTCGCTGTGTTGTCCTTCTGGAGCAACACGTGCTTGCCTTGGATCAAGGGTCGAAACCTCCTCAAGGCCAAAAGCACTGTCAACAACTCCAGGCAATTGATATGCCAATGCAGCCGAGGGCCTGTCCAGAACCCTGATGCTGCATGCCCGTTGCACACGGCACCCCAGCCTGTCTTGGAAGCATCTGTTGTAATAATAATGCGTCTGGACACCTGTTCTAAGGGCACTCCTGCCCGTAGAAAAGAGATGTCCTCCCAAGGAATGAAGGTACGGCAACACAATGGTGTGATGTTCACACGGTGTGAGCCATGATGCCATGCCCATCTCGGGACTCGGATACGAAGCCAGCGCTGAAGCGGTCTCATATGCATCAGTCCCAGTGGCGTGACCACGGCTGAGGACACCATATGCCCCAGGAGCCTCTGAATGTTTTTGAGAGGGACCGCTGTTCTCTGCTTGAGAGCCCTCAAGCATTTCAGCACCGACTGAGCACGATCCTGAGAGAGGAGTGCAGTCATCGTAACCGAGTCCAATTCGCGAGTGAGCTAGGATCAGCCAGTCGTCAAGGTAATTGAGAATGCGAATGCCCACTACCACGAGAGGGGCAAGGGCAGCCTCCGCGATCCTCGTAAAGACACGAGGAGACAGGGACAGCCGAAGGGAAGAACTTTGTACTGATATGCCCGTCCTTTGAAGGCAAACTGAAGAAACGGCCTGTGCCTTGGTAGGATTGAGGTATGAACGTACGCGTCCTTCAGGTCTATTGCCACAAACCAATCCTGATCTCTGACACATGTTAATATGTGCTTGAGGGTTAACATTCTGAACGGAAGCTTGTGAAGGGCCCGGTTCAGAGACCTCAAATCCAGAATTGGTCTGAGTCCCCCAGCCTTCTTGGGTACAATGAAGTACGGGCTGTAAAACCCTTCTTCATTTCGGCCAGGGGAACAGCCTCGATTGTACCCTTCTCGAGAAGGGTTGCAACCTCCACCTGAAGAACAGCTGCATTCTCGCCAGGTAAACAGAATGCCCTTGAATTTGGGTGGGCTCCTGGAGAACTGAATCGCATAGCCAAGCCAAATGGTTCTGAGGAGCCATCGGGAGGGATTGGAGAGGCTTAACCAAGCATCCAGATACCCTGCCAACGGTCTCAAAGGAACCATGTTCGACGTACCTTGAGCAGGGTTCCTGTGGCTGAGCGGAGTGGAAGGCACTGTGGTAGGATGTGAGGGGCTATTTTAGAGGGGCAGGGTCCGCAGGGTCTATCACATGTGCCACCGACGGATGAGGGAACATGAGTTCGCCAGCATGCGCTGTGTTGGCTGAGTGATAGACCCTTTGCATCTGAACGTGAGGAGACAGAGTGTCTGTGTCCAAACAGGTTCTGATGCATGGTTTCAGTGTCTGGCCGTTGCAAATGGGAGGGCCAAAAACGCTGTGTGCGTGACCCAGAGAAGAAGGAAATTGACCAGGTGTTGGCTATCTTCCAGGTGGCAGACAGCCGTGGTAGAGCCGAATCCACCTCCCGTCCCCCCGTCGGAAGTGGATCCAGGCTGGCCAGATGGTCCCTCCTCCCTGGGTCGCCCGTCTCAGGAACACTTTGAAGCCTTGTGAGGGTTCCTGGTGCCCTGATGACGAGCTGGCAGTGCCACCTTCTTGCAAGTGGTGGGCCGTTGGTCAGGCTTGACTGAAGGCCCAGGCTGTTGCGGGGCCTCAGCACTCTTCGCAGGGGGCCGTCCCCGGCAACGAGCAGATGGGGGCTGCTGACTCGGGGGTGCAGGAGCAGGACCTGACCCATGCCGAGGCAGGATGTGTTTGATGGCCTCCATCTGCTTCTTCGCCAAAGAGACCAACCTGTGAAATGGGGGTGTCAAGAAAGCGTACTTTCTCGGCTTCCTGCATCTCAGCCAGGTTGAGCCACAGGTGGCATTCCTGGACTACTAAAGTGGACATCGCCCTCCATAGAGCCTGCGCCGTGACCTTCGTAGCCCGGAGGGCATAGTCAGTGAGGCTCAATCCCTCATTCGGGGCTCGCGAGCAGGACGGGGCTCAAACTCATCCGGAAACTCGACCGGTAAGCACGAAGCAAGGGAAGAACGGGAAGCTTGCGGGGATTGCCCTGGCAAAACTCCCTCCTCCCCATGCTCTTCCGCGGCGCACATCGCTGCGGCCTCATACCTGGAGGTAGAAGGACCAGAGCGGCAAGCAGCCGCGATGACTCTGGGTCTTTTGGTGAAAAACCCGAGCCACGAGCGCAACGTGCTGATGGGAAGTGCCTCGCAAGCAGGGCACGAACCATCCACAAGCGCTGCCTCAGCATGAGCATGGCCCAAACACTGAATACAAAGCTCGTGCCGATCATCTTTCGAGATATGCCAACTGCAACTAGAAACACACGGACAGAAAGCCATGATGTAGCACACAATTCCGCCCGTGTAGCTCTCAGAGAAATTGTGCTCTTTTAGAGGAAATTTGCTCTTTTAGAGATCGCTGTTGAAGCACCCAGGGGTATTCTCACAACACTTACCTGTGTATGAGTAGGGAGAGACCGCTGACCATGCCTTAGATCCAACAACGAAGAATCGAGAGGTGAATGATCACAACTTCTCAGTGAGAGACGCTGCATATGGCTCCAAAAAACAGAACGAGTGAGCAGATGCCACGCTGGCCTATTTATACCCGGATGTCCGGGCCGTGGCCAGCTATGCAAATTCTGTACACCCAATTTCATTGGCCTTTTCTCAAAGATGTCAGAAGTGTTTGGGCTCCCAAGAGCGACCCCTAGTGTCGTACACTCGGCACAACGTCAGCGTGAACTGCAGAAAGGGAAGTAAGATTTTTTTTTTACATTTATTATTATTATTATTTTGTTGTTGTTAACAGTAATTTCATAATATTATCATTAATAATAATAATGATCATTTTGTTATTTTACTAACAGTAATATCATAAGATGAAAATCTACAACAAAGATTGAATTCTTAGGAGTTTTTAAATTAAGTTTATTATTATTATTATCGACAGTGATATCATAATATTATTGTTAATAATAATAATAATAATCATGTTTTTTATTTAATAACAGTAAAATATCATAAGACCATCAACAACAACAATGAAATACTTAGGAAAAATAAGAGTGTCACGGGTTGCCTACTGTGGCAGAGATGAAGGAATGTGGAGACGAAGAGGATTAACAGGAAACAGTCTTTATTTCTCCAAATAAAGAACACACAGACAGGAACTCAAACGTAGGACGAGGGGTTGACATTCAATACCAGACAAGGGAGAACAGAACGAGCTCGAACTCAAATAGGGCAGATAACGAGGGGCAGACAGGTGATGAGGATAACTAATAACAAGGAACAGGTGATTACTAATAATGGGAAAAGGAACTGGAAGGACCAAATAAGGACAAACAGGAACTAAACAGGAATACACACGTGACAGATATTATTATTAACAGTAATATCATAATATTATCATTAATAATAATAATAAAGTTTATCATTTTTGTTATTTTACTAACAGTAATAATATCATAAGACCATAATCAACAACAATGATTAAATACTTAGGAAAATAAGTTTTTAAATTGAGTTTATTATTATTATTATTATTATTATTATCATTAGCATTAACATTAGCGTTAGCATCATTAATAGTAATATCATAATATTATTATCAATAATAATAATGATTGTTTTATTTTATTTTACTAACAATAATAATATCATAAGACCATCATCAACAACAACAATTAAATACTTAATTGGAAAAATAAGAGTTTTTAAATTGAGTTTTTATTATTATTTTCTTTTTTTATTATTATTAATAGTAATATCACAATATTATCATAACAACAACAACAATAATAATAAAAAGTTGCCTCTTTCATGTGCAACAGGACATTTTGTCAGTCAGTGTCACTGTAGCGTCTCACTGTCCAGTGATAATTCCAGCGACACATTTCTTGTTGCTGAACTTGGTTAGCAGCGATGTATTAACCATAAGGGCATCTGGACAGCGCGTCCAGCGGGTCACCATACAGAGCCATATAAATGTTTTCAAACCGCAGCAGACGCCAAAAACCTCTCCCAGACTGCATGGCCAAAGATGAGCAAACGCAACAGTGAATGTTAATTGGCCCCTGTGCTGGAGAACGATTGGTACTCGGTGGATCTTACAGCTGGGTGCCCCTGGGAGTCCCACACATGCCCCGTCACTAATCCTGCCCCACTCGCTCACTCTCTGTGTCTATCTCTCTCTCTTTTCCGCTCTTTCTCAGGCAGACAGCTTTTAAGCAGTTTTTCTACATTCCACACTCCATTAGTATGCACAGAGGACACGTTTTGAATTATGGTGGAAAGAAAAGTGACATTGATAACACCAAACAAAGGCAAACAGTTCTGCTCTTTCTCATTTCATAAAGCAAGAACATCAGGATGTGAGAGCGAGTTGTGTGTGCGTGAAAGAGAGAGGCGGCAGCTATTGTTTTACTCATTAACATGATTCTAGTTCTGTGCAGACTGCAAATTGACACAAAATGGAAACAGCCACAACGATTCAAAGTTTTTATGTGTGTGTGTTTGTGTGTCGTCAGGCTTGTCGTCATGGACATGTGCAGCATCTGGAACACCTGCTGTTCTACGGAGCGGACATGAGTGCTCAGAACGCTTCTGGAAACACTGCCCTGCACGTGTGTGCTCTCTATAACCAGGTAACACACACTCATTCACTCATACTGTATGCATTCACTTAGCAACCAGATAACACACACAAACACACATCAGACTCAGATGCTTGAACCCACAAGGACACACTCAATTATACTGAAATATCTGCACTCTTTTCAGCCAGGAAAAATGATCAGATGCAGACATTTGTGTATACGTGGCATTAGCAATTTTTATAATGTGTAATATGTTGTAATATCAGAGTTAATGAGCGTATACAAAGCAGCAAGGTCACAGATTGTTCATGCAGTCACATAGAAGCACAAAGAGTGACCTCATCCTCAGGTGTGTGTGTGTGCGTTTGTTTGTGTGTTTGTGTGTGTGGCGGGCTCATGCATTTTAATTCTGCTCTTATTAAGTATTAATGGACGCTCCCACAACACATACCCACACAAACACAAAGACAGTCCTTTAGGACTCGCCTGAAAACACATGGAGTCACAGAACTCACATGTGCTGTTCTCTCTCTCTCTCTCTCTCGCTCTCTCTCTCTCACACTATTGAAACTGTTATTGCTATTGAATCGTCTGTGAACCTGCTTTTACTGTACATCTCAATTGCCTGCTCTAATATAGAGACTAGCTGATATATTAGTTACACTAATAGGCTGAACTTTAGCTATTTTGAGGTTTGTTTGTTTTTTTGGATTGAGGATGTATATATAATACTGTAAATATAAACAGAGTTTTACAATATATACATATACTATATACTATATGTAGTATGTACTATAAATACAATTTGAGTCAATAGATAAGAGTTTATAGTATTTTTTTTTTTTTTTTAATTTGACATTAAATATGAAAAGAATATTTTGAAAGAAGTCTCTTGTGCTCATCAAGTCACCAAAGCTACATTTATTTGATCAAAAATAGTAATGTTTTAAAATATTATTAGCATTTAAAATAGGGCTGCACGATAAATCGCATGCGATATTTAATGCGCATTTTGTCAGAAAGCCGGTTCTGTAATCAGCGGTAAATCTCCATCACGTGCGTGCTTTCACATTGAGCAGCATTAACTACACAGAGCCAGAACCGGCTTTACTGATAAGATGCGCATTTAATATCGCATGCGATTTATCGTGCAGCCCTAATTTAAAATGTACATTTTCTATTTCAATATATTTTAAAATGTAATTTTTTCCTGTGATGGCAAAGCTGAATTTGAAAATATATTTTAATATCAAAAATTACCTTTAAATAGCATTAGAAATCATAAGCATTAACTACACAGAGCCGTTGTTCACTGACGAGCTGCGCAAAACCACGTTCATATTCGCGCGATTTTTTGCGCAGCTCGTCAGTGAACAACAGCTCTGTGTAGTTAATGCTGCTCAATGATGGAGATTTACTGCTGATTACAGAACCGGCTTTACTGATAAGATGCGCATTTAATATCGCATGCGATTTATCGTGCAGCCCTAATTTAAAATGTACATTTTCTATTTCAATATATTTTAAAATGTAATTTTTTCCTGTGATGGCAAAGCTGAATTTCAAACCTTCACACATGATGCTTCAAAAATCATTCTGATATGCTGATTTTCTGCTTAAGAAACATTTCTTATTATTATAAATATTGAAAACAGTTGTGCTGTTTAATATTTTTGTGGAAACCGTGATATTCAAAGAACAGCATTTATTTGAAATGGAAATCATTTGTAACAATATGAAAGTTTTTACTGTCACATTTGATCAACTTAATGCATCCTTTCTGAATACAAGTATGAATTTTTATGATTATTTGCAACATGTATGACCAAATGTGTGTGTTTGTTCTATATAGTTTGTGTCAAATATTGAGCTATATTGTACAAAATTCTGTTAAATTTTACAAAAAAACAGTACAATTATGGGATATACTTCATGGGAAACTCAATTAAAAAATGTAGAAAATAATATTTTCTAGTATGCACAAAGCTTTCTTTTATGTTTGTCGTTAGAGCTAGCTAATTAGAATTACTTTTATATAAAAGCATTCAAAGTCTATCTTAAGTCTTCATTTTGTTGGTAAGTGTGTGTGTGTGTGTGTGTGTGTGTGTGAGAGAGAGAGAAAGTACTAATTTTACAGCAGTGGTTTCTGTTTATCTTCATTCAGCTCATTATAATGAGATTAAACTACAGCTGACCTGCACTAATGTAACATCCAGTCTGGATGAAGTCAGTTACAAACAGATGAACAACATCTAAACAACAAAAACATGAAGAAAAGAGGACACCACCACGCAATGACCTCCACTTCTGAAACTTATAAAAATGGTACTCTGAGTATTACAGAAAGATCTTAGATCATAGTTGAACTGTTGACGTCTAATTAGTTTCTGTAACTTAATTTCTTCAAGTTTGGCTAGAAATGTTTGTGTCAATCGTCACATCTCAAACACAAACTCACATGTACAGCGCCAGGCATCTTGCATCTTTCTGACAGCACAGATGTGTTAGAGCCGTGTGACAGACGCACTGCAACAAGAAACAGAGCTGCTGAGACAGCAAGGAAAATCACATGCAACAAATACAGCAAAGTGTTTGTGTATGTGCTGTTCTTTAGAAACAAATTTGCTGGAAAATGTCCTCAGATGTCTGTCAAAAAGGTCCTGTTAGAGACGTTCTCTAGAGGGCAAATTAATCATAAAAAGATATGGTCAACTAGTAAGTTTCAATAATATATAACTATATAGTAATATAGTTAAAAGATTGATTGATTGATTGATTCAGTCAAAACTCCTTTTGTTGGTGTTTTCAAAAGAAAAATGCTGCATAAGTCGACAAAATTATGTTTAAATGTCCAGAAGTTGTATCTTACAGTCAGGGATAGTTTATTTTTATAACTTGCTGTATATCCAGTAGTTATATATATAGAATTAGCCTACTTTAAGAGTACGAGAAGTCCTTTGAAGTAAACTAAATCTGTCAAAAACTTTTTTTGTGGACATTCTCAGACAGAAAATTGGCTCGTAAAGAAATTGAATAATGTTCAAATTTGTATTATAGTGGTATGGCTAATATATTTACAGTGCAATATAAACAAAAGAATTTATTTGTTTAAACATAAGCTTAATTTGAAATCAGTTGGATGTCTTTATGCTGCTATACAAGCATTTGTATGCAGTAGCATGTTTCTTGCCATACTTTGACACATTTTCTAGAAAGTGTCCTCAAAAGTTAACTTAGTCTTTTTAAAATCCTTTGAGACATCCTTTGAGAAGGACAGATTACTGTCCTTAAGAGATTAAAAATGTCCAGAAGTTGTATTTTATGGTCAACTAGTATGTTTATACAATATTTCAGTATATTACATAGCAACATAATTCAAATTTGTTGTTTTATAAGTCATTTTGACTGTCCCCATTCATGTGAGTGAGTGAAGTGACATGTGGCCAAGTATGGTGACCCATACTCGGAATTAGTGCTCTGCATTTAACCCATCCAAAGTGCACACACACAGCAGTGAACACACACACACCGTGAACACACACCTGGAGCAGTGGGCAGCCATTTTTATGCTGCGGCGCCCGGGGAGCAGTTGGGGGTTCGGTGCCTTGCTCAAGGGCACCTCAGTTGTGGTATTGAAGATAGGAGAGAGCGCTGTACATTCACTCCCCCCACCTACAATCCCTGCCGGTACGAGACTCGAACCCGCAACCTTTGGGTTGGGTCTAACCATTAGGCCACGACTTCCCCCCCTTCATACAGTATTTCTAGGTAAATGTGTTTGTAAGTTTGTTTCAATTCATATTCTAAAGGACCAATTTTGTAAACAGTGTTCTGAGAATTTTGCTAAATCTGTCAAAAACTCCCTTTGTTGAGGTTCTCAAAAAGAAAATAACTCATAAAAAGAATAAATGAATGACTTTAGATGCAAAAACCTCTAATGCCGGGTTCAGACTACACGATATTTTTGTCGGTCACGATAGTCACTTTGTCAGATTACACGATTTTGACTCCTAAAATCTTGTCATGTCATGGACAAGAAACATGTCAGACTACACATTGCTTCCCGACCATTCATCGCGTGCCGTCTTTAATGATGCGCGTGATGTCATCGAGAAGGCGGAACTAGCGACTGACTCCCGAAAACAAGAGTGTAAACATTGCTGAAGCGCTTCCGCTATAGTTCTCCAGAATTTTTCTTTCTTTGTTCTGTCGTGGTAGTCCCTCGATGACACATCATACAGGCAGGAGTACTGTTGCCACAGCTCCACGAACCTTTCCTCCATCTCATAATTCCACCTAGCAGCACCATCATCTCTCTTTCGTTTTGCCATGTTTGAAACCTGTGTATGAAAGAGCTTCTGTGCTGCTATTGGTCAACGTCACCAATGTAACAGAACTCGTCGTGGACGACGGAAAAAAAATGAAACATGCTAGTCTTTGTCGTGATGTCGTGAAGCATCGCAGACGCGGAATCGGTTGACGTCCACTATGACACGCTGCACGAGCTGAAACGATGGAATCTTGCGTCCCGACGCCCATTGTCGTTTACGAATCTCCACGACACCCTACGTCAAGCAAATCGTGGCAAAATCGGGCTAAAATCGTGTAGTCTGAACCGGGCATAACATCTTCCATTCCTGCACTTTATCGCAGCGTTTGTATGTGTTGTTTATGGGCTGAAGTGTGTGCTGTTAAGTGACATTATGAGTCTGTAACTGAGCTGTCATTTGCAGAATTTGTTAAATCAGTCTGCACTTGTTGTTGTTACTGTTATAAAGCGTCATGTTGGGTCGTTCTCA
>NW_015539923.1:346078-347636 GCF_001515605.1 Sinocyclocheilus anshuiensis
TATTAGGCTCCTATGAAAATAACATTGGACATTTTTGAAAATAAGGCATTCAATAACTGACTAATAACCTTTTCATTGCTATTAAAGTGAAATTACCTTAACTTAAACATAAGAGTCTGATAAAAGTGCTCATTTAAAAGAAAAAGTCTTCAGTGGACTGAGAGGTTTTTGCATCTGTAATCTTCAAATAATGTCTAAATCATGTCCAAAAGTTGTTTTATGGTCATGGCTATTTTATTTTTATAATTTACTGTGTGTGCGTGCGTGTGTGCGTGCGTGTGTGCGTGCGTGTATATAACATATATAACATTATATATAACATATAATATATATAACAGTAGAGTAGAAGTCTGCTACCCGACCCGAGCCCGACGGGTCCTGAAATACTTTCGGGTTTCTGGTCGGGTTCGGGTTAATGTTTAATGAATAGCTTCGGGTTCAGGTTGGGCTCGGGTTTAGCTAAACTAAAACTATATGCAGTATGCTACGCTGCTTTCATAGACGCACGCACACACATTATTGCACACGACAACACAGCACGGAAACTTTTATTAGTAATATAGCTTCGACTGGTTACTGACTCGCAACGTTATATTTCTCTGCAATGAGGGGGTAAAATCGCTGTTTTTGAAGTAAATATAAAGCAGGCCGAATGCTAATGAGCCTTAACTGACGAAAATGACCATAATTTGCACGATGGAAGAATTATCATCTTGTCGTATACAACCATTCAAAAACTCGGCAGAGTTTATGTGACCGCTGCACCTGATGTTCATAAACTTTCATAACTGGTAAGTGTTTTCTCTTTTGCCTTGTGAACTGGCCGAGCCTTAATGATTCTGTTTCTTTACATGTATTTGTTTACTTACCGTTGCATGCAATCGTGAAATACAGCATTTTTTTTGTTGGGGGGGGTTTCGTGTTCGGGTCGGTCTCTGGCTCTAAATTTAACTGTGCCGCTCGGGTCGGGTCAGACGATCTCGGGTACAGGCCGGGTTCGGGCTTCAGTTTAAAGCCCATGCAGACCTCTACAGTAGAGCCTATAAGTGTATAATTATAATTAGCTTAACTTAAGACCAAGTGAAGTTTTCATGTAGGTAACAAAGACAAACACGTGTATGAGTTTCCCAGAAAGAGACTCTGAGAGAGGACGTATCAGCCCGAGGAGAGAGGCATTACTGGATAGAAGAGGGAAAATCTACGAGGGCAATGATCGAAGAAGAGACAGAGAGAGTGTGAAATAGTGCCAAAACGATGAGGAGAGCAGGAGGAGGTGAAAGGAAGAGATGACCACCTGATGTGGAACAGAAGGGTGAATTCACAGCTATGGATAATCAGAAGGTTGATGAGATTTGTCTGTGTGTGGGAGGTCAGGTTTCGCTTGCTTTGTGGATACCAAAAGTCCAAAAGTGAAGACAGTAAAACTGAAGAAGCTACAGTTGGGCCACCTACATCACGCTCTCCATGATCAAATGTTTCATTATCCTTCAGTTGCAAGTCTCCATGCATGTTTAGGCAAATGTGTGTTTGTGTTAGTTTATGTGTGTTTCTATTCATA
>NW_015539923.1:347847-358833 GCF_001515605.1 Sinocyclocheilus anshuiensis
TTAAAAAAAAAAAAAAAAGGTAACTTTATTTTACTTGTCCTTGTTACACATTACATGTAATAACTATTATAATAATGATAAATTATTCATAATTACATTCAAGTAACCCCTAATCCTAAACCTAACCATATAGTAAGTATGTACTTAATTAATATTACTCAGTATTTTAATGTATAATTACACTGTAACAAGGGCACCTTAAAATAAAGTGTAACAACAAAAAAAAACTATAATAATAAATAAATAAAATAATAATATAATATAATAATAAATAATATACTATAATATAATAAAAAATCATAGAATTTAGATAAACCTGTCTAAAGCTAAATCTAAATGAAAATGGCTCTTTAAAAATCTAAATAATAATGTCCAAAAATGTATATTTTATGGTCAGGGCTACTTTAGTTTTTTATAATTTACTGTATGTCCTGTAGTTATATTAGCCTGATTTAGGCCTAATGTATGCATTTTAATAGCATATAACATTTCCATGCATTTAGATTACACAGTTTTAACATAAACTAATCAAACTTAATAAAATTTACATTTGTCAGTTATGCATAAATGAAACGGGTAAGATTTCGGCACTCAAAAAAATACAATAAAATTAATAAACAAAATAATGGCATAATTTATTATTGACTATTTGCATATGTTTTGTTTTACTTGATCATATTTTCAAAATGCATTTATTCAAACTGCTTAGAATCAGAATAAATCTGTTAATTGAAAACAATTAAAAACAAGTTAAAGCAGTTAAATTAATTCAGTTAAAAAGTATGAGCATGGTTTGAATATGGCTCGCTGTGGAGCAAGCAAAATTTATGGGATTGAAACCAATTTATTTCTTGGTAAATATAAACCTGCTTACTGTGTATTTAAAACACATTCAGTTCATTAATACTATTACAGAAATCGTATCTATTTCTTACCAGTTTCGTTTATGTATATCTGACAATTATATTATAATGCAATGTTAAGTTTATTTGTTTATGTTAAAACTGTGTAATTCAAATGGATGGATTTTTTTTTTTTCAATTCAAATTCCACTAGGATGTTATGGGTGGTTGCTAGGGCATTGCTGTGTGGTTTTTAAGGTGTTTAGAGTGGTTGTATGTTATGTGATTGCTAGTGTGTTGAATATTATGAGCATTTATTACTTTTTGCTGAACAGAATTTCTGATCACAAACTCTTTTTTTTCTCATGTCTTGTTTACATAAACACTATTTGATTGATTTATCGCTTTAATGTATGCTGGTGTATTATTATTGTGGTATTTTTCATACGGACCCGCCCCTAAACATTTCATAATAAGAAGGCACTGTGGTTGACCTCTGATGACCTCGTTCTGTCTAAGTGGACAGTTCATGGCCAAAATGAGCTGCAAAGCGAATCAGACTTTATGGCGACTTCATTCTATCTGTCTCTGTGAGTCTAGTCTAATAGTGATGTCCAGTATAGTCTCTTCTTTGTGTTCTTATAAAGTTTCACCATGTTTTACATTGGTGTGTATAGCATATTATTTTTTCAGTTCTGAGTGTTTGTGTCCTTTAAATGGATCAATAGTGCAGAAGGGCGTATCAGAGATAGAAAGCAAAAGACAAAAAGAAAGAGGGGGAAAACATCTGTGTGATGTGGAAGCTCAATCATCGTTCTGTTAATTCACTCTGCAGTCGAAATTACATATTGATTTTTGCACAGAGCCGTAACATTAAACACATGCAGAGCTCCACTCTGTCTCCTGTATGACAGACCTTGTTCTGAATAGCATGCTATCATACTACTGACATACTGCTGTTTTTGCAGTATGTGCTGTATAGAATGCATGGGTATTCCACAATGCAAAGACTTGACCTGAATGTACCAGATGCAGTTTGTTTCTTGACTCATTATCTGATCCGACTGACATAAGTTGAGACGTCTTTCACAAAATTAGACTGAAAATACAAAATATTTAATATTTCATATGATAATAGTTATGTAGCTTGCAACTATTTGAAACATTAATATTTCAAGTATTCATGTACTTTGTATTTTATAATAGTATTTCACTTATGTTTAAACAATTGCCAGTATACATTTTACACTGTGCAGTGTTCTGTAGTAAACTAGTATTTCAATTTCAACCCTGTGTGAGTTACTATATCCCACAATGCAATGCACTCAACTTGACCTTCCATCACCAGTCAATTTCAGCTCCACTTTTGTTCAAAACGTATTAGTATAATTTTGAAATGTTTCTGAAAGTTCTGAAATGTTTCTTATGCTCACCAAGGTTGCATTTATTTGATCAAAAATACGGTAAAAACAGTAATATTATGAAATATTATTACAATTTAAAATTACAGTTTCTATTTTAATATATTTTAAAATATTGTCATGTTTAAGCTGAATTTTAGCAGCCATGACTCCTTATTCTGATCCTTCAGAAATCATTCTAATATGCTGATTTGATGCCCAAGAAATTTTCCTTATTATTATCAATGTTGAAAACGGCAGTGCTGCTCATTACTTTTGTGGAAATAAAACTGAAAATGAAAATCAGAACAAAAAATCAGAAAAAAAGAATAGCATTTATTTGAAATAGATTTTTGGCAACATTATAAATGTCTTTACTTTCACTTTTGATGAATTGAATGCATCCTTGCTGAATAAAAGTGTTAATTTCTTTCAAAAAACAAACACAAAAATCTTAATGTCCCCACACATTTGAACGGTATCTGTAAAAAAAAAAATAGTTATAAGAAGTGTCTTTACCAGAGACACTTCTGATTTGTGTGTGCTTGAGAGAGAGACAGACAGGAAGTGCACTACAAGTATAATTAAGGTTCCATTGAAGGTGTGTTAGTGGGCCAAGAGACGCTGTGATGTTTACTCACCACTGTTAGGAAACTAGGACACCAATCCCAGCTGAGTCATGTCTGCGTGGTACAGCTCCTAAATGTGTGCGTGGACTGTCAAAACTGTCTACAGAGAAAGAGAGAGAGAGGAATGATAGCCAGATGCTGTGCTGACCTTCTAAACACTCTGTCTCGGATGCCCATAGAGAAACACTGCCATTAAAGTAGCTCTCTCTCTGTTTTACTCTCTGATAGCAGACCTACATATGAGCTGGTGAGCTAATTGGTCCCAGTGGAACATCAGTTTTGTCATTTCTGTTGTTGTGAAAGCGACACGCGCGCACACAAACACACTCATCCCGTTCGGGCACATTTTCATGGACATGCAATGTACGCGTTTTACTAGCAACAAATTATCACGACGCTTGTAATCTCGCTTGTTTGTCTCTCTCCAGGATAGCTGCGCAAGAGTGCTGCTGTTCAGAGGGGCGAATAAGGAGATTAAGAACTACAACAGCCAAACTGCCTTCCAGGTGAGAGCGCAAGACCTCTGGGTTCCTGGAGATCAAACACCATAGAAGAGTCAATGGAGCTGGGTCTTATTTAAACTGATGCTGTCGTTCACTGCCCACAGAGCCAAACTGTATTTAACTTTAGCCCAAGAGCAGTTTCAGAGCTGCGACTTGAGAATTCACACTGGACATGAAAACGTCTACCTAGATAACATTTGTAGGCACTTCTGACGAAAAGGCTGGTAGGCTGCCAAATGATGAGACACCTTCATTTGACCAAAATTTAGCTTAGCACTTTTGCAAACTCATCAGAGAACATTTTAATTAAAGATGGTGGACAGTGTCATGGGAAATGTTGATAGTAAATATAAACATATTTAATCAATAGTGCAATGAAAAGGTGATGGTATAAAATGGTACATCAATCTAAAAGTTGATATATACAGTGGTACTATATTTCAAAGTGTAGTATTGCTATGGTACCATGTTAAAAAAAGAGAGAGAGATTTGCGCTTTTTGTAGGGCTGGGCGATATAGCTAAAAAATTTATCAACGATATAATGTTTCATATATAGATAATTATTGACATTTTTTATAACCTTTTTAAAACAAAGAGCAATAGAACATTTTTTTTAATTTAACCACTGTATTTTTAAATTAACCCAATTTATTGAGACAAACAACAAATATTTTTAGTTTTAACAATCAAGCCCAAAATAAAAATTAAAAATCTAATTTCTAAATCTAATTTTATATGCAGATTAAATAGGTCTTAAGGAAACTTTTGTCTTGTCTCCCGAGGCCACAGGAGGGCGCAATGAGCAAAATAATTCAGCGCATTTAAATTGTCAACGCAAGGAAATAACTCTATAAAAAAAAAACGTGCATCACGTCTAAATTAACTCATAAAAATCAAATATAATTTCGTAAATTGCATAAACAATTATGAACAAAACAGCATCATGTATTTATGCATTGCTTAATCCAAAGAACCGAAGCGCCATTCACACAGATTGCATTTAAAAACATATGAGACGCAGTGAAAAGGAATAAACCTCCACAAATTCACGACGTGTTTTCTAAACGTTTAAACTGTTTTAACTTTGCATGGCTTTCTATACATCTCTTCTGTGTCTGCATCACTCATAGAACGTGCCTATATCGTGCGCTATATCGAACATCTTTTCTATCGTTATCGAAGAAGGTGTACCGTAGATAAATATCGATACCGTTTTATGACCCAGGCCTAACTTTTTGGTACTTTTTTTGTTAAATTTGCTATGGTATTACCATCGTGCCACTGTCTAAATTCTATATGTACAAAAGTATAGGTTCATTAGGATTTAAAAAAAAATCTCTTATGCTCACCAAGGCTGCATTTATTTGATTAAAATTTCAGTAAAACTGAAAATTTGTGAAATATTATTACAATTTAAAATAATTATTTTCTATTGTAATGTACTTTAAAATGTAATTTATTCCTGTGATGCAAAGCTGACTTTTCAGCATCATTACTCCAGAATTCAGGGTCACATGATCCTTCAGAAATCATTCTAATATGCTAATTTGCTGCTTAAGAAACTTCTTTTTTATTATTATTATAAAAGTTGAAAAAAGTTGTGCTGTTTAAAACTTTTGTGGAAACCGTCATACAGATTTTTTTAGGATAATTTGATAAATACAAAGTTCAGCATTTATTTGAAATAGAAATCTTTATAAATGTCTTTACTGTCACTTTTGATCAACTTAATGCATCCTTGCTGAAAGACAGTATTATTAAAAATCTTTTTTTTTTTTTTAAACTTACAGAGTTCAACCTTTTAAACAAATATTGAAATATGCTCCCAATTTCTCAATCTGTCAAGTTCACACTGCCCCTACAAACACCATATTCCATTAGTTGTTTGGTTTTGCTGGATCTGTGTATTAACCATGTTAGCATTTGGTCAGTGTAAGCGGCATGTTAACATGACAAGTCAAATGGTTCACTCGTGCCCTTCTGGTCCAAATGTACAATGTGATGCTTCATGTGAACATACTAACAGCATATTGGGATTGGTGTTTGTCTGCTTCTGTTCTATGATGCTCGGTGCTTGAACTCACAGTACAATTGATGTTGACACAGATTTTCAGCTCAGATCAAAGTTAATTTGTTAGTACAAGGGGAGGGGGAACCCGACTTGGTGCGGCTGCATAAACCAACAAGGAAACCATTAGACAGCTGCTTTGATTCCGCTTTTAGTGAGGAAAAGTTAATTAGCCCTCACATTCATAAAAGAGAGAGAGAGAGTATCATATTAGACAGAATCACACGAGTTATTGGTCTTTGGTCCTTATTTGAGACCTGTTTGTTCACCATACACGTATAAAAACATTGCCATAGTATAATGGTGTACCATGTAAATTTGAGTGTAATAGGCCTACTATGATATTACTTTGTAGGGCCTGGGTATTGACACATTTCACAAATCTGCTTAAATCCGATTCACAAGTTTTTGCATCGATCTGATTCGATATCGATTTGTTTGGATGTACATCAGGTACGGTACATGTCAGTTTTTCTTAAGGAAAGCAATTTTTTAAGTAAAGCTGTAAATTATACAAGGAACACTGTCAGTTGATACAGAGTCCAGATTTAATTGCTATTTATTTTTAGATATAATGTTTAACACTGAAATAAAAACGTGGTATACAAACATTTAAATTGCACATTAGTTTTTATATGAACATTTAATAATATAACTGTTCTATTTGACTCTAATTCATTGTTGAAATATAAAAATTTAAATGGTGGCTGTCATAACTTCTTTTCATGACAGATGTATTTAAACATTCAATAAATGAGACATCACTAGGAATATAATGAATATGCAACATAGTGCATATGTAATAATGTTCCTGTCTACAGGTATTTTTTTCTAGCTAACTATCAAGCTATATGGAAAATGAATTTGTTGATGACATTCCGCGACTGAAACACGATTGCGCAATTTCATGAGACATGATGCATTTCAGTAGGTTACTGTATCTTCTTGCTGTAACGGTTAGTAAAACGGAAGAGATGATCGTTCACGCGCGCTCTGCGTTGCTACTTGAACTGAGGCGATTGCAGCCGTCTGTTACGCCATACTAAAGAACGCCAAAACGGTATTCATTATTTGAATTTCGTGACGAAACTGACAGAATGTGTAAGCTGAGACTTTGTTTCATATTAAAAGGAACAAAGTACAATGCTTATTGCGATTGTTGGAGGCGAGCTACGAATAATATTTAGTGAAGTTTAGTTGATGCATCAACAGAAAATAGCCTAAATAGACTAAAACATTGATCCTGGGATTTACTGTAAGAATTTATATCGGTTTATCAAGATGGAGATTAAAATGAATTACACAATATTGTCATAGCCAGCCCTAATGCATAGTTTCACTCCATATTCTGACAGTCAGCTATATAATCAGTATTTCATGTCGATTTATTTATTTATTTGTAGACAGAATAATGTACAATCAGAATGCATTATGAATTGCTGACTTAGTGGAGTGGGGGGGGGGGGGAACATCTGTAGTGAAAAATAAATATAAATATACTAAAATATATTTGAAATAGTATTTAATGTTAGTATTGTACTACAAATACATTTAAATATGTGCTTAATAAAAATACCCTGCAATTGTACTTTTGGTATACTAAACTGGTACAGTTAAAGTCTGCTAAACTGGAACAACTAATTTTGTGCTTAATGCATGTTAATTGTGTGGAAGTAGTGCTGAAGTCCAGCTATACTGAAGTATTTGATTGTGTTAAAGTGGAACTACTGCAAGTATACTTCAAGTCCACTTTAAATATCCTGCATTTAAAGACCAATATTATTCAAATATCATATAATCCTCATTAATAGTGACATTAAAACACATTTTAGGCTTAATATTAAGAAATGCGCATTGTGCATAAGTAGTACTCCAAATAAAGTTTAATTATAATTTTTATATCAGTAAGTCTCGAACGTTATATGTCAGTAAACATGTTAATAGATACTATACTTATTATGAAATAAATGTGTTTTAAATATATAACTTTTTTTACTAGGGATAACATCCTGTTATGAATTGCATGCAGTGTTATAAATCTGTAACTAGGGTTTTTGTTTGCCCAGGGACGTTTGGCAGAAAAATAACCCATTTTTCTTTCTCTCTATAGGTGGCTATTATAGCTGGAAACTTTGACCTGGCAGAAATTGTAAAGACTCACAAAGCATCAGATGTTGGTAAGTGCTTTGTATACTGTACCTCCACCATCATTAGCTGCTATCGAATTTGCAAGCAAGCGCAAACAATCCCTTGTGTTAATGAATCCTTACAAACGCAGCAGAGCGCCACGGCCAGAGAACATGAAATTGAGAGCGGCCCCTTCTGTGTCCGTGTGTGTTTGTGAGTCTGCAGTGTTCGGGTGAATGAGTGTCATCACTCTATTCGCCCGCGTCGACGGCAAGGCTAGCTCATTCCACGCGCTAGTTCTGGCAGGGAATAGCAGCCAGTTGTCGCACCGCTGTAATGGATCGTACCCATTAGTGTGGAGTACCATTGTCATGGCGATGGAGCGGGGTTAATCCCCGAGGCTCAGCAGGTGTTGGGAGTTTGATTTGAGCCAATGGGAGTGTAGCCGCAGGCTCAGGTATCTCATCAGAACCGTGTGTGACCTCGATGAAGGATGGGACGGATGCTCTCACGCACACACAGAATCAGAACCGGCCTTAAAACACACCGTTTACAGGACCGGCGCTGATATTTTGTCACTAATGCTGAAGCCTCTCAGGATGTGTCCATTCTTTGTCTCTCTCACCTCTCATTTCCTTCCCATCAGTCACTGAGAGAGGGGAAAAGAGAGAGTGAGCGAGTGTGTCCTGAGTGGGTTGGACAGTTGGCCTTTTCACTCTGAATGGATGGGCGGAAGAGTAGAGGACCTAAACAAGCAGACAGCTTGACTACAGAGTGCAGTATTTGCACTGCTTAAACAAGCGGCCCATGTTAAGTGGCCCTAGATGTTTTCTCAGGGTGAAACTATTGAAGGAGGACTGATTTGAATATACGAATAGTAATATATATGATAATTTTTAGTACTGTCAGTTTGACGTGTTCATTTAGTAATATTAATCATAGTCAAATGCAATAAAAATTTGTAACAATGAGCTGCACTGGTTTAAAAAAAACCTTGTTTACCAGTAAATTTTATTTACATTTAATTGTAAATTATTTTTCTATAATATATTTCAGAAAAAATCTTAATAAATCATGTACTGTATATATGTATGTATGTATGTGTGTATATATATATATATATATATATACGTATATATATGTGTAAATATTTCATAAATATATACGTGTATAAATAAATAGACAGTACGCACACATATATTATGTAAACACACATTTTTATTTTGGATGCGATTAATCGTGATATATATATGTATATATATATATACACAAATATAATATTCAAATGCACACACACAACTAACCAAATAATTGTAAATAGTTAATAAGTAGTCAAAATACGTAAGCCTAGTATAAATGGTACAAAATACAGTCTTGAAATATTACATACATCGTTTAATGTTTTTAATTTAGGCAAAACCAATTGAGAACTACAGTTCTAGGATGTATTGAGTGGCTTGTTCTTGTTCTCACGCCCTTCTCTGATTGGCAGAGAGCTGTTCATATCTGATCAGGTGACAGCTGGATGTTCAGTACAGCGGTTTGATCAATACTTAATTTACATTAGAGATTAGAGAGAATCAGCTATGAGACTGACAGCAAACCATATGTCAGGATGACAGCGCTGTGCACTCTTTTATCCTGCTTGTCTCTGTTTCTCTCTCTCTCGTTGTATCATTGAATAAGGCTGTCATTGAGCCATATGAACTCTTTTGACCCTGATATACACGACACAAGTGCATTTTTAACTACACATTAGCTTTAAAACAGCATCAGTACAGAGTTTTACCTGCATCATGGAGAGGTGAGATATTGCCATCTAGTGTTGATGGTCTGTATTAATTGCTTTCCTCAGTGGAAAGAAAAAACAGCCTCACTTCTCAGTTATTGGTAAACAAGAGAGTTTGTTGTGTAATGTTCAGTTTTTACCCCAAAAACGTCCCAAGCAAACGACCGCTGTGCTAGCGGTCAGGACAGGAGGAAGTGTGTTTTGCTAATGAATTATAGATGAGGTGCTTTGTAATTCGAGTACGTCTTTTGTTTACCTCTTTGAATGCCTGATGAGGTTTCTGTACCCTTCATTTACAAATTATGCTAATTGAACTTGACAGTTTGTCATGTACGGCCGCCTCTTGTTCGATGTGACCTTTTGTTGACACCTGCTCTTCCTGTTTCCAGTGCCTTTCAGGGAAACGCCTTCCTACACAAATCGCCGGCGCATGACCGGAGGCGACACGCTGACATCATCACGCTCGCTGCCTCGCTCCGCCTCCGACAACAATCTGAACAACGTGGCTGACACAGGCCCCGCCCACTCGCCCGTGCTGTCTCTGAGGAGCCTGCCCCCTCTGGCACATGCCGGGATCGACGCGGCGGCCGATGGCAGCCTGCAGAGCACTGGGAGCTCGCTCTCCTCGCACTCCCGCTCGACCTCCCTCCAGCGCGTCAGCGAGGAGCCCGGCACGCACGCAGTACGCCGACACACATCCCTCACGCACTCCCACAGCCGCGGACGCCTCAGGTGAGCATCGCGCATCCACAGTCCTGGTTTGCACCTGCGGAACTCTGACGAAAGGTTTACAGATTTCCACCCGACGTTTGTAAAAATTACCTGTTCATTGGGTGTTTGATTATTAAATATTTTTGCTAGTTTGATTACACTCCGGTATCCTTAAAGGGTTAGTTCACCCAAAAATTTAAGTTCTGTCATTAATTACTCACCGTCATGTCGTTTCAAACCCGTAAGACCTTTGTTCATCTTCGGAACAGAAATTAAGATATTTTTGATAAAAATCCAAGAGCTTTCTGACCCTGCATAGACAACAAGGATCCCACCACGATCCAGACTAAGTTCCAGAAACGTAGCAAGGACATTGGTAAAATAGTCCATGTGACATCAGGGGTTCAACTGTAATTTTACAAAGCTACGAGAATACTTTTTCTGCACAAAGAAAACAAAAATATCGACTTTATTCAACAATTCTTTGCCTGCTCATCTGGTCTGCAGCAGCGTGCCGCCATTGTGGAGAGAGTATCACAACGCATGCGCTTGCTTCCGGTTCATGTAAACAACGCATGTGCGTGTTACATAAGCAGCAGCACCATGCGCATGTGTCGTTTACATGATGTGAAAGCAAGCGCATGCGTTGTGATACTCTCTCCACAATAGCGGCACGCTGCTGCAGACCGGATGAGCAGGAGAATACTTGTTGAATAAAGTCGTTATTTTTGTTTTATATCTTAAATATCTTTTCAATTTGTGTTCTGAAGATGAATGTCTTACAGGTTTGGAACGACATTAGGGTGAGTAATTAATGACAGATTTTTTTAATTTTTGGGTGAACTATCCCTTTAATATACTATAAAAAAAACTAGGCTTAAAAAAAAGGGATGAATCCAGGGCTGGGTTGGGTTAA
>NW_015539923.1:358843-365720 GCF_001515605.1 Sinocyclocheilus anshuiensis
AATTACTGTAAAGTACTGGTGGATTAAAAAGTTGCAATTAACCCAAAATGGCTTGTAAATGAACCCCATAGAATAGTCAGAAGAACAAAAACAAAAATATATGTTTCTTAAGCCTTTAAACAAAAGAATGTAAAAAAAGACAAATCTAAAACAGTTTGCATGTGTCCTTCATGTGATAAAGTGGGCTTTATAAGTTTAAAATAACTAACACATGCAGAATGACTATAGTAACAACGCAGGCAATAGTAATAAGCAAAAGATAAAATATATTTATAAGAAACAAAACCTAAAAATGGGCAGAAATACTGGCAAAAGAAAAACAGTAACACTTTAGTATAGGGACCAATTCTCACTATTAACTAGTTGCTTATTTGCATGCCTATTATTAACTTATTGGCTGTTTATTAGTACTTATAAACCAGCTGGACCACAAAACCAGTCATAAGGGTCAAATTTTTGAAATTGAGATTTATACATCATCTGAAAGCTGAATAAATAAGCTTTCCATTGATGTATGGTTTGTAGGACAATATTTGGCTGAGATACAACTATTTGAAAATCTGGTATCTTAGGGTGCAAAAAAAAATCTAAATATTGAGAAAATCGCCTTTAAAGTTGTCCAAATTAAGTCCTTAGCAATGCATATTAGTAATAAAAAATTAAGTTTTGATATATTTACGGTAGGAAATTTACAAAATATCTTCATGGGACATGATCTTTACTTAATATCCTAACGATTTTTCACATAAAAGAAAAACGATAATTTTGACCCATACAATGTATTGTTGGCTATTGCTCCAAATATACCTGTGCGACTGGTTTTGTGGTCAAGGGTCACATGTTCTGCATGACCATATTCTACATCCCTAATCCTAAACTTAACAACTACTTTACTAACTATTAATAAGCAGCAAGCATTACGAGTTTGTTGAGGCAAAAGTCATAGTTAATGGTTTGTTAATAGCAACAATTGGATCTAATATTAAAGTGTGACCGCATTTTTCCATGTTTATATCCATCCCCACCAAACCAGCATAGAAAAGTCTGCAGATTCCTTCTGGGCTTGTGAATATTCATTCCTCCAGTAACAGCACTGTCAAATAATCAATGATTAATTGTAACTCTCAACATATCGGTCAGACATTGGCCGCCGCAAGAGGGGTCAAACAATGACAAATGTTGTTTCTATTTTTAAAATCTTCACTTGCAAATGTATTATGGTGGTACCATGATTCACTGGTACCATAGGATTTGGACTATAGTATTTATTTTTTGTTCCTTCGGTGAAACTATTGAAGGAGTGATTTGAAAATACAAATAGTAATATACATGATAATTATTAGTACTGTCAGTTTGACATGTTAGTCAAATTAACCATAATCAGTTGAAATAAAAAAAATAGAATTTAGCTGAACTAGAAAATATATATATATATATATGTCTTGTTTACCATTCAGTTTTATTTAAATATCCTTTATAAAAGAGAAATTTAATTGGGTACTCAAATTCATGTTGAATCGCATTTATATGGTATTTCCAAGAATGCCATTATAGTAGCATGGTATCATGGTACTTTGAAATATACCATAATACGTCCAAGAACAGGATGCTACTACCCTGTTACATGTTCAAAGTACCATAGTATTCCCATCTGATTCCATCACTGTACCACAGAACGGTCACAGTTAACTCTAAGAGTAATGCCATGGTAGTGGTTAATCATATTCCCATGCATGGTACATAAATTAAACTGTAAGATACCTCACGAAATGCCATGGTATTATGATTAAATCGGTTGTTTTCCATGTATATGTTTTATGGTGATACTGTAGTGTTTTTCAAAGGAGGCAATGTGGGTAGTTTTGTGAGTGTGTTTTATGAGTTATCACAAGCCCTTTTATTTAAGGCCGCTGAGACCTGTATTGAATGAAATCACTCTGATTTCTCTGCTCGTTCTCTTCCATCTAAATTACTCATACTGTTGTAATCTATCACATCCTCACAAAGCAGCATTTGATCGACATCCTGCTTTTAAATCGTGCTATTCAAATGTTTAATATATATTCAGATTAGACTCTCCTGTCCTGCAGAGCTGCAGGACATTGCTGGAATCGACTGTGTTTTGGGACTCCAACAGGCCTTATTGAATTTCCCAGCAATATTGCTCTGAATCTCATATTGTGTATTTATTGCAGGGGGATGATTGACGGGTTTTTAGAGATCGTGAGACATGGCACTTTATAATTGTGTTGTTTCTAAATGGAAGAAAATGTTAAACTTACATGGATTAATTTGAAATTCAAACTCGTAGTGTTGCGTCCGATGTAAATAAGAAATACTTTGAGTTATAGCAAGGGTTGGTGGGTACAGTGGGTGTTTTGCAGCGCTAATCAGCACAAATCTGACACTGGAGACACAGCAGAGGTTGTTTATCACCACACTGCCTTTTATAGCAGGTGTAATTTTTCTACTGTCTGAAACACTCATCTGAAATGTACTAAATCACACCATTATGTGCCACACAAAACAGTGAGAGACCCGATCGCAGTTGATTCCGATTGAGTTTGACATTAGCATTTTGCTAAGCTAACAACATGATACTTTTTATATGGTAATAAAACAAACAATATATCGACTTCTAGAACCATTTTTTGTCTATTCAAAGCTCTCACCTGCAAAAACAATCAGATGTGTTTGAATTATCTTTATCTGGAGATATTTCTCAGGAAATAGTAAGATTAATTCAGTGGGATTAATGCATTAAATGAATCACCATATCATGTAATAATTTCAATTAGAACTTTTTTTTTTATCAATATGTGTTAGTATTGAATGAAATATGAATAAACTACTGTTCAAAAATTTGGGATCAGTAAGATTTTTAATGTTTTTTTTTTTTTTTTTTTTTTTTTTTTTAAGTTTCTTAAGCTCACCAAGGCTGCATTTATTTGCTAAAAAATACAATAACAGTAATTTTGTGAAATATTATTACAATTTAAAATGTGTATTTTAGAATGAAATTGATGTCACATGATCCTTCAGAAATCTTTCTAATATGCTGATTTGCTGCACAAAAACATTTATCAATGTTGAATACAGTTGTTGCTGCTTAATATTTTTAAGTGCTGCTTAATATTTTTGTGGAAACTCTGTTTTTCCCCCCTCAGGATCTGTGAAGAATAAAAAAGTTCAAAAGTACATCATTTAGTTGAAATAAATATCTTTTGCAACATTATAGATGTCTTTACTGTCAGTTTTGATCAATTTAATGTGTCCTTGCAGAATGTTTCTTTGGTGAAAAAAAAAATGTATACTGACCCCAAACTTTTGAACAGTAGTGTATATTCATAATTTAAGTTTCTCTTGAACAAATTATAAATCTCAATGCATTTTTGGATATACCTGTTCACAAAGCATATATGCTCTTTCACTTCACATTTTGGCTGTGTGTGTGTGTGTGTGTGTGTGTGTGTGTGTGTGTGTGTGTGTGTGTTTCTATAGAGCGGTCTGCTCTTTCACTTCACATTTTGGCTGTGTGTGTGTGTGTGTGTGTGTGTGTGTGTGTGTGTGTGTGTGTTCCTAGATAGGGATCTTACTACAGATGATCTATACAGAATTGTATACAGAATAACCATATTTCAAAATGGCTAGATATTACACAGGGTAGATAATGCTGTTTTGTAGGTTAGAATAGTGACCTACTCTCTGAAAAGCTACTTTCTGAAGCAGTTCTTTTGTGCTGTTTAACTTCACTTCAGCAAAACGAGTGGCTTTGTGTGCTAATTTGGACCTCAGGACTCTAATTTTACCAGCAGGTGTAGGGTACTTCTGCCGCAGAACAACACTTTAGGGCTCACTCTCTTTCTTTGTGAGGTCCTGAGAGGCATTTGCTGTGTTCTGTCCTAGTTGTCCATCTGTCAGTATTTCCTGACATCCTGGCCCGCTAATAATAATAATGTGTGTTTGTGTGGTTTGCAGTGTGTTTGTGTTTAATACGCAGAATGTGATGATACCAACAGGAATTAAGCCAAAGCGCCTGTCCTTGGTGTCTGGCGTTCTATAAAAGTCCCCTCTCTTTCTCTCTGGTCATTGCCCTTTGTCTGGCTGTGTCCACCTGTCACTCCCTGAGGTGAGCGTGGTGACCAGGAGAGTGTGTAATTAGTGCCGTAGCGGTGCGGTCAGCGCTGGCCGCCCACTTCCTGTTCAGGGTCAGATTCGAGGCCATGACACGTTGTTCTAAATATTGTGAAAGTGGATTTAGAGATCACAGGTCGCTGGGTGCACGAGCAGCAACAGCACAGAAGAATCAAAGGTCAGAGGTCAAGCGCGAGTGTTATTGGTTGACAGTGTATGATATCGAGTTAAATTTGGCCCTTGCTATGATATGAATCCTTAAGTTAATTACAAAATTAGGTTTAGATCGAGGTGATGTTGTGTCACTGAATGCATCTCAAACTGTGTGTCTGTACCTCAAAGTTCTTAACAAATATTTAAACCATCAAAGTTGTTCATGTTTAGAGAGATTAAATAACAATAAAAATTGGTAATATGTATATATTTATTTATATTATATAATATTTATAAAAAGAAATTACAAGGAATTTAGTGTGACAGTAGCTCAGCCACTTTAAATAACACTGCAATGAATGTTTTTTGTCTTGTTTTCCATTACAAATATGTAAAGATTTATCACTCTTATATCAAGAAACATTTACTTGAGAAGCATAATAGCAAAATCTGAAGTGTTATTTTCTGAAAAATCTAAATCAGAGTGACTTTATGGTTAATATATATTTAAAAAATGCTAAAGGGATAAGTAAAATAAACTTTTCCCTTTGAATTCAGTTTTTATTTTTTACCCTATATTGCCGGATATTTTATAAACTCAAAAAAAATGCTAATTAAAAAAAATATATATATATATATATATAATATATTAATAATAATTGTAATATATATTTTTACTGGAAAACAAAAAAATACTGAGTAAGAATTTATTTATTGTGCATGAAACTTTGCAGTCCCGCAAGCTAAAACCAAACAGTCTGCCTTTGTAACTGGTAGTTTTTAATTTCATCAGCTATTAATAAGTCTCCAGTCATCAACATTAATTAATGTGGTCAAAAATATCACCAAATATATGTTTCCTTTTAACATCAATATGATGTCGAAACAATTTCTGGGGTGACTCCTGTGTTCATACACACAGAATGCTAATTTATGGGATTCATTGCCATATTTAAATGTCATTGTCAATTCCAAAACGTTGGCCTTTCAGCAGTTATATAATATAATATATGAGACAGCATCTTGATGAAGTCTGTCATAGACAGAGTGTTCAGAAATAATGAACAGTCTGGGAGATTGTTCTTTTGGATGTCATTGTATGGTAAAGTAATGGTGACATGCACATTACAGATTTTTGCTCCGCTCAGTAGTAGCTGTTTAAATTGGCTATAGTGATATTGAGACCGGACAACAACAGTGTTGTTGGTTTAGCTTTTCACCCTTGTGAATGAAAAAAATATCTCATTAAAGCTTTGAATATCTGTTGCAGTGTTCCTAATGATTACTACACAGTGAAAACTAAGTGTAAGTTTTCTTTCTTGTGAAAATATGATGATAAAGGCATTCTGATGGGCCGGTGTGAATGAAAGGTAAAAGCTCATCACTCATCATTAACATGTCACGTTTACCACCAGTTAAGAGGCTAAAATTTAGACCTTACCTCACTTCTGCTGTTTCATTACTTTGCCGATTTATGAGCTCCGTTTAGAGAGGAAAAAGAGAGAGGGAAGGAGAATTGAGTGATTTATTGATGGCAAAAGGGAATCCATTTTGTTTGTGCAAGGCAGGTAAATGAGGTGTCACTCTGAAAGAGCACTCTCTCAGTCTGGAGCTTTCCATGATGGATTCCACCCTCAGGACATCCAGGCCTGCCACTCCCTCGACACTCACCCATAAACTGATTTCCTATTGGACGACGGGAGATTTAAGGGGTGGCGGTGAGGTCAATATCATCTTCTGCATTCCTATTGGCTTATCCTTTAACTCTGGCTTATTCCTTATCCACACTCATGGTCATTTGGGTTTCAAACCAAAGCATCAAATAATTTCTAAAAATTATGGGTGAATCTCACAAAAACATGCCCAGGTGACATTTTACCCCAGAATCAACAGAAAAAGAATATTTAATAACTATAATTTATAAATTATAAATATTAGATTTTTTAAATAAGAAATGCAGTGTATGAAATATAATTTAAATCAATATATTTATTTATATATAATATTTTGCATAATAATTAAAACCTATTTCAGAATCATGATTTTAATTCTCAGTGGTGATTCCTATTAAATTAATTTTACATTTAACAGAGTAAACTATTACTGCTAAAGCTATTGTAATACTATAAAATATAATTGTTTTAATTTAGTGTAAATGATCAAAAATATAACAAATAATTTGATAATATTTTCAAATTAATTAATTTTTCATTAATTAATGTTTATTTATAATTTATAATTAATTTTTATAAATTCACGAATAAGAGTACAGTTTTATTTATTTGTTTATTTATTTCCCATGAATTCCCATGAAAATGGTCATAATGCAAAACAGCTTAATGATTCTAAAACTTCAGTTTCTGATTATTTATATATTCTATATGTCGCTGGGGTATATTTGTAGCAATAGCCAAAAATACATTGTATGGGTCAAAATTATAGATTTTTCTTTTATGCCAAAAATCATTAGGATATTAAGTAAAGATCATGTTCCATGAAGATATTTTTTTTAATTCCTAGTGTAAATATGTTAAAACTTAATTTTTGATTAGTAATATGCATTGCTAAGAACTTCATCTGGACAACTTTA
>NW_015539923.1:366235-369848 GCF_001515605.1 Sinocyclocheilus anshuiensis
AAGGCAATATTTTGATTTTTTTACACCCTCACATTCCAGATTTTCAAATAGTTGTATCTCGGCCAAATATTGTCCTATCCTAACAAGCCATACATCGATGGAAAGCTTATTCATTCAGCTTTCAGATGAAAATTTTACCCTTATGACTGGTTTTGTGGTCCAGGATCACATATGTGCAAATGAAATTAAATATGTAATTTCTTGACAGGTTTCATGTGATTCACCCAGGTCCTCTTGTGATAGCAAGAAATATTCAGAAGTATTAAAAAGAAAAAACTGAAGAAAAGGAATTGAGAGAGAGAGAGGAGAAAAAGGACATTTTTTGTTGATAGCAGAGTTTCCAAAATTGATGGGAGGTTGGGATGACCCAGTAAACACAAACATTCACGCATACACACACACACACACACACACACACACATCTAGGCTCTGTCGGAGGAAGGGCTTCACACCGACTCCATTACACTCAATTAACCCCTAAAAGGGGCAAGACAGACTGAGAGAGATTCTGACAGAAGAACAGACGAGATGATGAGAGAGAACCAGACATAACTCATTTCATTCTTTCATCTTAGTCCGTCCACAGAGACCATTTTACGATAGTGCACTTATGCAAATAACCGTTTGCAAGATAATGACTGATTCCAATGCCTTATTCTGTTATTACAAAGCATATGAGTCTCTCCATTGTGGCTGGACTGGTTGGTCTCAACATAATTTTTTCATAGCTCAAATGGTCATTTCTTTCAGATAAAGTCTTATAGTTTTATTCCTATTGTCAGGAGAAGTTGGAAGCTTTCTTTAGCTGACATAGACGTAAAAAAACGTAGTTTGATAGCAGCACGATACAGCTGATGACAAAGCTGCGCTAAAAAAGCAAGTCACTTTGAATCTATTTTTGTGATGGCAATTACATCAATTTTTCTTTGTGACCTTAGTTGTAATATATACTAAATAATCTGTCACACAAATGCACAAATATGTTTCCCTCAAGTACTGCAAAATATTTCACCTGGATTATTTTTTAAGTAGTTTCTGTAGCTTAAAAATAGTATTCTATTGTAAAATACTAAAAAGATATATATGAATATATATCAAACAATATATGAATATATCATATAAACAAACACACACATATAATTTTAGATAAAAAATCTAAACCTATAGAAATATAAACATTTAAAAGAAATGGAAACTAATAAATATTACAACAGAACATACCATTTCAAAATATAACTATAATTTAAAAGAATACTGATCAATCATCAACTGATGAATCATCTTATATATTAAGTTTTGTAATTTTAGTTATTTTTGGAAATTTTATGTGCAGTTGTAATTTTTTTTTTTTTTTAAGTTTCTAGTTATAGATATTTATTTTTCTGTAGTTTTTAAATTTACATTTTTTCATCTAATATTTATATTTTATTTCAGTTTTTGTATAGTTTTAGTTAACAGTAATTTTATATATTTTTATTTAGTTAGATAGATAGATAGATAGATAGATAGGTAGATAGATAGATAGATAGATAGATAGATAGATTGATTTATATTTCTATAGGTTGTTTACATTTTTTCATCTAAAATTAGATAACAAGATTTATATTTCTATAGGTTAAGTTTAAATTTTTTCATCTAATATTTATATTTTATTTCAGTTTTTGTATAGTTTTAGTTAACAACAGTAATTTTATAAGCAACATGGGCGTGTTTGAATGTTCAAATAAAACATTTTGAGGCAATGTAGGAATGTTTGAATATTTATAAACTTTTTTTAGGCTTTATTGAACACATTCATCATAGGCATTTTTTTTTCTTAATTGAACATTTTGATCATTGCTGGCACATCTGAACCAAACCATTTGGGCATCATTTTGTGTTTCTGTTTTTAAAATCCAAAAATCTTCAAATAAATTTTTAGGCATTATAGACATTTGCTTGAAAAACATAAATGCTTGCCTGTATATTTTTATGTAAGTGAAAGTGCCTGTCTATACAGCATCTTTAGAGCATCTTATAGATTAAAACGTTCATATTAAAGGTGGGGTAAGCGATTTCTGGTAGCCAGTGTTGACATTTGAAATCACCAAAACAAACACGCCCCTACCCCAAAAGGGTCTCGCCCCTATTTTGATAGCTCTGCCCCACACATACATGCGCAACCCTCACATTCAAATCTTGTGTAAAATTCTTGTGAATCACAATCGAATGTTGGAACTGTCTCGGTAGGCAGCTCACTAGATTCTGAGTTTTGAAACGCAGCAAATGTCTTTATGGAAGTTCCTCATGCATGGGAAGAGTCAGATGGGCCTGAGATCAGACAGAGCGGAGTGTGACGTTAATGTCAGCTACTGGCTGCACTGCTTCAAATCTATCGTCTTACAAATGTCCTAAATAAAAAGAACACTTGTCAGAGGCTGTGTATGTCTGTTTTTATGATGATTGATGTGTGTGAAATATGGTATTACTGCAGAGCCCGCCGATGATTTTCAGCGCTGTTTATTACAGGCTTGTGGCGGCTCTGACTGATCAATACTGAGTCAGAGGAAACCGTGACGACAGGACTCCATACCTCTCTGTCTCTCATCCATTCTCTCGCTTCTTACAGCCTCTGTCCGTCATTTCTTCTCTGATACTTTCTCTTTTCCATCCTTCTTTGCTTTACGGCCCTTTTCTTTTTCTCTCTCGGTTTCTTATCAACTCTCCGCCCTTAAATTCCTCACTCTTTCTTGTTACTCTGCATTTACATGCTGCAGTCACTCTAGCCCCGTACCGCTGCAGTAATTGGAAAGCCATCACTGAGCTCGATGTTTAGAGCGAGGGATAGATGGAGAGAGAGAGAGATAGCTGGAAAAAGTGTGTGAATATGCATGTGTCATGTGTTCGATTTTGACAGTAAAGGCAAAGGTTTAAGGGTAACACTTTACAATAAGGTTCCATTTGTTACATTTGTTAACCTACAGTAGCTAACATAAAAATACTAAAGCATTTAATAATCTTAGTTAATGTTGATTTCAACATTTACTAATCTGTTATTAAAATCAAAAGTTGTATCTGTTAATGTTATTTAATGGACCTGAGCTACATGGACTAACAATAAACAGTTGTATTTGTAACTAATGTTAACAAAGATTAATAAATACCGTAAGAGAGTATTGCTTATTGCTTATTAGTTAATGCATTAAATATAGTTAACAAATGGAACCTTATTGTAAAGTGTTACCGGTTTAAGAATGTCCTTGCTCATGCTGGAAGACATCAGCTTCTTTTTGAGAATCAAAACAGAGTCTATTTGCTAAACAGTTTTTTCATGGCAAAATTTAGCACAAAAACCTGCTAAATTTTCACTAACCACCTGCAATCCAGTTTAACTACTGTGTAAGTCATGTATATATTTTTATATATATTTTTTTTTGACATATAATACAAAATTTTATACATACGAATTACAGCTTCAGTTCGCAAAATATGTGAAATAAAGAAAAAGATGAAAAATAAAAAGTTTTTAATAAAATCAAACCTCATACATCGTATATAATATAAAATATAATATACACATATTTAAGTGACATATATATATATATATATATATATATATATATATAGTATATAC
>NW_015539923.1:371576-377648 GCF_001515605.1 Sinocyclocheilus anshuiensis
TGTGTGAATATGCATGTGTTCGGACTGACTGATTTTGACAGTAAAGGCAAAGGTTTAAGGGTAACACTTTACAATAAGGTTCCATTTGTTAACATTAGTTAACTACAGTAGCTAACATAAAAATACTAAAGCATTTAATAATCTTAGTTAATGTTGATTTCAACATTTACTAATCTGTTATTAAAATCAAAAGTTGTATCTGTTAATGTTATTTAATGGACCTGAGCTACATGGACTAACAATAAACAGTTGTATTTGTAACTAATGTTAACAAAGATTAATAAATACCGTAAGAGAGTATTGCTTATTGCTTATTAGTTAATGCATTAAATATAGTTAACAAATGGAACCTTATTGTAAAGTGTTACCGGTTTAAGAATGTCCTTGCTCATGCTGGAAGACATCAGCTTCTTTTTGAGAATCAAAACAGAGTCTATTTGCTAAACAGTTTTTTCATGGCAAAATTTAGCACAAAAACCTGCTAAATTTTCACTAACCACCTGCAATCCAGTTTAACTACTGTGTAAGTCATGTATATATTTTTATATATATTTTTTTTTGACATATAATACAAAATTTTATACATACGAATTACAGCTTCAGTTCGCAAAATATGTGAAATAAAGAAAAAGATGAAAAATAAAAAGTTTTTAATAAAATCAAACCTCATACATCGTATATAATATAAAATATAATATACACATATTTAAGTGACATATATATATATATATATATATATATATATATATAGTATATACTGCATGTTTGTGTGATTTACCTTATTTGCATAGCACCTTTAGTGTATCAGGTAAAAAAAAACAGCTCAAATAAACAATGCATAAACAAGCGTGAATCATTCTCAATGAATTCACCCCAAAACATTTGAGCAGAATTCCAATTGAGGGAAAGTTGACATCCTTAGGACACACAAACCTGTTAAAGCCTATTAAACATCATTCTCTCGTGTGTGTTTTGCTGTACTTCTAGTTTCGTTCCTGACTGGACTGAAAACAGGAATCATATTGGGATGTTGCCTTTTCGCTGGCGTGTGTGTGTGGAATGAATGGGTGAACGGTTTGCGATGAATGAGAGAGACACGGCTGTAGCCACTCTGCCTGCAGCTGCATTAAAAGAGAGAGAGAGAGGGAGAGGGAGATGGGGAGGGCAGAGAGAGGGGGTAGGAGGGGCTGTTGATTACAGCACTAGGTGTGTGTGTGTGTTTGTGGGTGCAGGGCTTTTTGGGGGGGGGGTCACACTAATCAATCCAGACACCTGGCGCCCGCGCGTTGTCGTCTGCGACCGTCCGCGTACGGATAGAATGTTGAGGGTGGGAGCGCGCCAGCCCAGCCACGGGGAAACAGCGCAGCCGCGTCACAGCGTGTGTGTGTGTGTGTGCGAGCGTGTGCACCAGAGCCACGGGGAGTGAACATGCCCCACTCGCGGCGAATGCAGCCCGAGCGCTCAGCGCCGTTCGCGACAGGCAGCCGTTAACGGGAGCGAGGGGGAGGGCGGGGAGCGCTCAGAGGGAGGAGAGGTGGAAGAAAGGAGGAGAGATGAGCAGAGAAGGAGAAGAGGGATAGGAAGAGAGGGAGTGAGCCGCTTTCACCTGACGCTGGCCCTGGCCGGTTCAGGAATAACACACGCATGCTTCTTGCGGGACCATGTCGGTAACCACCGGATTTGGCTACCAGTTGCCGGGCATCACCACGGTAACCTATGTTTTTGTTTACAGCCCGGGGACGGTCCAGCGGGACCCGAGCCCTCCTCCTGCGGGGCCCTCGCACACACTCTCAGGAGCCCAGGGCCCCAAACGGAAACTCTACAGTGCCGTGCCGGGGCGCACCTTCATCGTGGTCAAACCGTACACGCCGCAGGGAGAGGGAGAGATCCAGTTAAACCGCGGAGAGAGGGTGAAAGGTGAGTGCCCTTTCCCTGCTAATCGCTTTGCACCTGACAGCTGTCAATCATCTGGAAAAGGGGCGGGGTTAGGCCAAGTTTGCTCTGTGATCATGTTGTGTGTGTTGCAATGTGTCTCTCATGCTGTTAGAGTTGATTTGTTGGCTCTTTAGCATCTTTATCGGTCTGTCCGGGAAGTTACTTTCTTGCAAAAAAATAAAAAATCGCTTTTCACATAATCATGTGTAATGGAAGGGGAATATCTGTTGTTATGAACTGACAAGGCTGTTTGGATTATTTGAGTTCAACTCAGTTTGTTTAACTAAAACAGGGTAATATCAGTTATCGGTCAATAATCTCAAAATGGCATTGTCAAAAAAATAAATAAAAAAATAATGATAACAATTCTGATTTTCCTTGTGTTCATGCTTTGTAAATGAATTATACAGCTGTACTTTTTATTTATAAAATTGATGTGCTAAATTAAATGTGTATTTATTATAGTGCTGGGCAATTAATCGCATCCAAAATAAAAGTTTTTGAGTGCATAATATATGTGTGTGTACTGTGTATATTTATTATGTATATATAAATACACACAAATGCATGTATATATTTCAGAGAAATACCCACATATATAAACAAAAACTTTTATTTTGGATGTGATTAATCGCAATTAATTGTTGCTCGGCACACATTTATTAATGTTAATATTTTAATAATACAAATAAATATACATCAATAAATACATGCAACACATTTAATAAATATTCTGTAAAAATTATATATATATTTGCAAATAAATGTTAAAATGTTATAATTAAATTAAAAATACACAGCTGTTCAATTTCTTTATAAAGTGTCAATTGGAATACACAATATTCTGGCTGGGGACCCAATATGCTTATTTATAATCTGTTGCATACAGTGAAACATTGTCATAGCTATAAGCAGAAAATGGTTTGAGACAGCCTGTAGAACTAGTTATGTGACTGTAACTGTGAGTTATGAACAGGACTGTAGCTGGATCTACAGTGACCTACAGATTGTCTGTTTTGCAAGATGCACATGATTTTCCGTCTTGAACATGTCAACTGTGCTGGTATGTCTCCGAACGGGGAGACGAAGGGTTGTCGTGTGTCAAACACTGCTCTCTGGAGACCGTCTCTCACATCACACACACTGACGCTCAGCTGTAAGGGACATTCTCGCTTGCTCACGTGCTCTAGCTAGGGAATCTTGATCCAGTGGAGATTCAGCTCAGACAGGATTCATGTATTTGTGCTGTCTATATGCGATGTTATTAAAAGATGTGGTTGTAACTCATACTCACTGTTGAGCTTGTGAATGAACGCTGTAGAAGTGTGTGTGTGTGCTCATGGCTCAGGTTCATGGCTTATGTGTTGTTCTGTTCTTGTCTCCATTCATGCTTCAAACCAGACTACCACTCAAATGCAGTGGAAGGTAAAGAACTCTGCATCCATTCCACTGCCCTCCAGTGTGTATGAGTGTGTGTGTCCCGTGCACAGCCCCCTAAAGTGGTGTTTTTATCCTTCAGTAACTCTTTCTTTCCACTCTGCCCTACCTGCATGCTCACACATCTGTACCCAGCACCCTGAACACATACATGGCGATGTTACTGTGTTTCCTTCCTCCCTCTTAAGGCTGTACGGAAAAATATTGCACATACTTAAATGCTTAAGGCATTTTAATAGAGTATCATTTCTTACGCTTGTACCCAGAGGAGTCTGTTATTGCTCTGAGGTTGCTCATGTGTAGCTCAGAAAAGTTAGTGGAGCTTCATTTAAGTGTTAACTTTGTCTCAGATGTTGCTATTAAAATTCCTTCCGAGAAATACAAATAGACATGCATTAGATGAATATTTGCGTGTAGCATGAGTAAAGAGTTATATATTTACGCCATTGGCAGAGCTCAGATCATTTGGTCTTGAAAGAATTTGAATGAAAGTTGTTGTTGTGATTATTATTGCTCAAATGCTGCTTTTTATTGCAGTTCTTGAGATTTAATAAATGTCCTAGTAATGCTGCATTTATATATGAGCTTTGTCTCAGATGTTTCTCTTAAAATTACTTGTGGGAAATACACATAGACATACGTGGGATTAATATTTGCATACGGTATGAGTAAAAAGTATATATGCCACTGACAGTTCTCAAATCGTTTGGTCTTGAAGAATCTGCATAGAATAAGTTGTTATTGTTGTTAATATTATTGATCAGAACTGCTTTTTATTGCAGTTCTTAAAGGGGTCATATGATGCGATTTCAAGTTTTCCTTTCTCTTTGGAGTGTTACAAGCTGATTGTTGAAGGTCCTATTTGCGCTTCATTGAAATATTAGCTTTGTCTCAGGTGTTTCTTTCAAAATTCCTTGAGAAATACAGATATACTGTACGTGGCATACATGAGGTGAATATATGCATACAGTATTAGTTATATATTTATGCAGCTTGAAGGAATTTGAATGTAAGTTATTATTATTATTATATTGCCCTTTTGCATTCATGAGACTTCATGAAGGTACTAGTTATTTAAATATTACTTTTGTCTCAGATGTTACTCCTAAAATTTCTTTAGTAACTTACTAAAGGATCAAATAAGTCAAAAGTTGACATACGGTAGCAGTATAAAACTGTAAAAGTCATGTGGATTGCATAACTCAGATAATTGATCTTGGGTGGATTTAATAAGAAATGATCATATTGAGATCTTTGGTATCTTATTAGCTCATCTTTTCTGAATGTCTTGAGGTAGCATTACTAGTCTTCTCCTACTACTAGTTCTTGAAAAAAATAAAAAAAAGAGCAATTTAATCTCATTGCTGCCTGGGAGAAACATCTGAGATATCATAGAGATCTTATTTGTAATTTTACTGTCCTATGGGACATGTAATCGTTAAGTCCAGAACAGCTGTACGTACGTGTTCCTCACATTCCTGTGCTGGGCAGCAGGTGCATTAGTGGCCGTGAAGTGCTGGTGGAGATGGCATTGCCACTATAATCTGGTGGCACCATGACAGCATGCTGCTTGTGCCAGCTCAGAAACTGCCAGGACAAACCACATGCTGGACACACGACACATCTCTGACGTAACGGCACCATATGTCAAAAAAAAAAAAGAATGTTCATATTTCCTGTGCACTTCCTCTTCTTGTAGCACCTCTGTGACCTTAGAAAGAGACGAGCGAGCAACCAGCAGTCTCTCTTTGACTCCCAGCTCCTGATGTATTCATAATGCCTGTCTCATTGATGTTCATTAATGTAGGAGTCACTGCTGGGAAAACAACATCTCATTTTTAGCTTCAGCAACGCTATCGTTGCAGTAGGTCTCATTTGTTAAACATTCAGTTTTGTACTTTAATGTATCTTGAATTTGGGTTTATATTAGGGTTGGGCCGATAGACGATGCTATCGTCCATCGCCAATGGCTGACAGACATCACGATGTTGAGCCGGCATCGTGATCCCCCCCAAAAAATATTTCAATACTTTCTCTCGCAATTATATTGTTGGGTAATTATTCTGTATATAAATTGCGGGCATCAGGGAGCCGCTACTAATATGCAGGGCATTGAAACCACTTTCGAATGCGCGTTCTCATTTTACTTTCACTTTCACTTTCGAGATTCGAGATCACACGGACTCTATACTACGGAACGGCAGTACCTACCACACATTTTACAAGATTAGATATTTGTCAGTGGTGCTCAGTATCTGCAAATCATTCGCCATTGTCCTATCAGTCATCTCTCCTTACTCTGTGTATGTGGTAAGTGAACTTTCATGTACTGTAATGTAAGAGTCTACCGGAGGATAAAAAAAAAAAATATTTCAATACTTGCTCTCACAATTATATCATTGGGTAATTGTGGGCATCAGGGAGCCGCTACTGATATGCAGGGCATTGAAACCGTTTTTGAATGCGCGCTCTCATTTTACTTTCACTTTCGAGATTCGTGATCACACGGACTCTACTACGGAGCGGCAGTACCTACCACACATTTTACAAGATTAGATATTTGTCAGTGGTGCTCAGTATCTGCAAATCATTCGCCATTGTACTATCAGTCATCTCTCCTTACTCTGTGTTTGTGGTAAGTGAACTTTCATGTACTGTAATGTAACAGTCTACCGCTAGCAAGCGGCTAACCATGTCCCT
>NW_015539923.1:377950-380844 GCF_001515605.1 Sinocyclocheilus anshuiensis
CGTTATTTGTTTTCCGTGCCTTTCTGCATACGGATTCACGCTTCAGGCACACCCCCTAACCTCGCCCCCCGATGTCATCGTCCATCACGATGTTTCACTGTAGACATCGTTCGATGGCAATTTGGTAGACATCGCCCAACCCTAGTTTATATAAAATGTATTTATTTTTATATTATAAATATATATTTTTATATAATATATATTATTCAATATTTTATGGTAATTTATCATATTATAAAATTGTTTAAATATAAAATGAGTTTCTTTATTATTTATATAAACTACCATTTAGTGCATTAAATTTGGATTTGGAGTCAGTAATTTTTAATCAAAAATACAGTAAAAACTGTAATATTGTGAAATAATATAACAATTTATAATTATTTAAATATATTTTAAAATGTAATTTATTCCTGTGATTGAATAAATTAATTTCCACCAGCCATTTCTCCAGTCTCCAGTTTCACATTTTGATCTCAAACTACTGAACTCGACTAAGAGATGCCTGCGATTTTTACTGTATGAATGGAAATTTAATCAAACTCAAAATGAAATATTTTAATAATTTGAGATACTTTTTTTGAGCTGTAGTCTGTAATTAGCGGCATAAATGCATGAAACATTTTGATTTACATGTTATGAGTCTAAAATATAGTACATTTTCACTTACTAAGACAACTGATGAAAAACATTGAAATTGTATGCAGTATTCTATTTTTTAGATTAACCTTTTATATTATTTTATATTATACTTTTATATTATTTTTTATAATATTTTATAATATTTCAATATTTTAAATAATACAAATTTGTGCAAAAAAAAAAAGAAAAGCTTATATGGCCATGGTTTGAATGTGTATTATGGTAATTGAAAACTGCAGGCACATTTTTTCTCATCTAGAATAATCCAGAGATTTTGTGTAAGAACCTCTTCTGCGCACCCAAGTATGCGACTTGTGTAGAATTACTGGTGAATGAGACCCAGTGAGAGTGTTGTGTGTGATGTGATTTTGTGCCCCAATCGCATTAGTTCACCTTTCGAGACTCTCACTCCCTGATAAAATCACGTTTGGGTGCACAGATGTCTGAGACCTTGAGGACTGAATAAACCTGCTCGTGACTTCAGGTTGATAACCTTTAGCGTGCTCATGTGGGAATGTTTACCTCATACAGATGTGTAATGCATTTTGACTGCGTGGCTTCAGTTCATTGGAGCTTACTAACTTCAGCCTTGCTTTGAGGTCACAGTTGATAAATGGATGAGGGCTGGAAATATATCCCCCTCACATGGGTGAGACCTGCTACTGAGGAATGATATTTTTAGTGTAGCATTTTTAGGGCAGATCGGGTAAAGTCACATCTCGGGCTTGATATGTGATTGATACATTTGTGAGAAACCAAAGGTTAGAGTGTGTGTTTTTATCCAACATCTTGTGGTGCTGAGAGAAGTCACATTATAAAGGATCTGAAAACAGGTTACATGATATATACTGGTATATGCTTTGAAAAACTGAAATTATTACATATTTTTAATTTTAGTATGAACTTTGAACCACTTCGTACATTTGAAATCCCTGCTTCTGATTACTCCATACTCAATTTGAGTACAAGAGTTAAGTACCAATCTATAATTACTAAGTCAACATAATCATAGACATCAAATTTGGAATCACCAGCCAAGGACTTCCAGAATAAATACTGAGGAGTACAACTGACATTCACAATAAGCTGTTGTCTGTCGGCTTGTTCAAAGAGACAGTACGTCTAACACTTTATCTCTTTCTGCCTCTCTTACAATGATGTTCACCTGTTTTCCCCTCACTCTTCATCTTCGTCTTTACCTTGACTTTTTTTCTCTTCTCTCTCATTCCATTTTCTGACAGAAGAGAATGTTTATGAGGAGATCATGCTCGGTAAACATGAAGCCCACTCATCTCCACCTGTCTTTTCTCAATCCTGTTCATAGCTCTTATATGATATTTAGTAGATACTGATAGTACAGACATAGTTATCTGTAAGAAAAGTATGCTAGTAAAATCAGCATTGTAGACCCACATATGCACACTTGTCTTGTTGTAGAGCTCTGATGTATGTGTGTTGTCTCTCTCTGGCAGAGTCTATCAAAGAAAGTGAAGAGGAAGGTAAATTCATTAGTGTCTCTAGAGCCCTGTGCACTGCGCTGTTCCTGCTGGACTCTCTGTACTGCTTTAGGTCAGACAGAACCAGTTTTAGACCACAGACCACCAATAGAATGAAGATCCCTGTAGATCCAGTGCAGTAGGTTACTAGGTTTTAGCAGGAAAGGATGGAATGATGGATGAGGTTTGCTGTGTGTGTGTGTCCAAATATCCCTACAATGATGGTGAAACCTACATTTTAGGAAGCCTACCATTATATGAAGGAAAACAACTTCATAAAGGCATTGACTTATGCTTTGTTTCATATGTAAAAATGACAGACAATCAGGGTTCTGGTTTGGGCAATGTTAATCTGTAGTAATTATATTTGGCTAAATTAAGATGCCAGATTGTTTGTCCCTAAACACTGTCAGGTTGAGAGAGAGCAGTTAAAGTAAAAAATAAATAATAAATAAAAATCTTTTTGCCTATATTTCCTTATGAAACTATATTTGCTTATTTGATCAAGACACTTTTCTTATTAATATCAATGTTGAAAATAGTTTTTTTCTGCTTAATATTTTTTTTTGAAAACCGTGAAATCTTAAGTATTCCAAGGTTTTGACAACTAGTTTATATTTATATAAAATAAATAAAGTAATAAATAACTGACTGATAAATGCTAAATGACTAAATGTAAATATATATATATTTTTATAAGAATAATATATATATATATATATATATATATATATATATATATATATATATATGTGT
>NW_015539923.1:381031-388790 GCF_001515605.1 Sinocyclocheilus anshuiensis
ATATATATATACACAGTGTAGTTCTTCATCTGGAATTTAGAATTTGTCTGTTGAATGCTTTTTTTATTAAGTTGAAATAACACTGCATTTATTGTTGATTATTAACCTCAGGAGCTCATGGTATGTTTGTCTTGAAAGCTTTATATAGAATCATTCAAAATCATAATAAATGAGATTTTGCTTCTGGAACCCAGCTGTTGCACATTATAACCTGTGTGCTATAACAGCAAAGAAAAATCATTTCAAAGGAAGGGCATGTTATATTACAATTTGAATGAAGATTGAAAATAAGATTCTAATAAGAAAATACATTTTTTATTTCATTTTGACTATGATATTGTATAAGATCTTGTAACAGTGTGTAAATATGGTTATATTTTCTGTTTTATGTCCCCGTGCTGTCAAATTCATTTCATTCATTCATTTCATTTTTCCCTTTTTTCTTAATGTCATCAGAAGAATCTCCCTATGTAGACCATTATGTAGAGCATGAAATTAAGGAGGAGGATGGCCATGGTTCTATGGACGATAAAGGTAATCTTACCCTTGTAGCTCAGCTGTATTCTCTTAGAAACAGTAGGTAGAGAAGTCTGCTGTAGGTGTAGATTAAAATAGATTTGTGTCTGTTTTTATATCTGTGATAAGTTTTAATGATTCTACATCTCTTAATGCTGTCCTGCATGATCTTGAATGCATTCCCTGCTCATTTCATTCCATCGACAACAAGGTAATATTAAAAGTTGTATCCTGTTAAGCTCAATCAGAATGTCAACGGTGATTGGAATTAATTTGTCGGCACTCAAGAGACCGAGCAGATAAACATGGGCACTGGTCTTACGGGTGTTGTTGTTTAACATTAGTGGCCGTTGATGCATGCGATATTCTTACAGGGTAACGGAAACGTGCCTGTCGCATGCATGATGTCGTTAATATTCCACAAGCATTGGGAGTGTCCCACAGCCATTAATCATCTTTGTGAATGTCTAATCTGGCTGTTATTTGCAGCGATTCCATTTTCATGCCTGTCTTAAAGATTAATAAGTAGAGGTGTACGCGACTAGAGCATACTGGGAAAACATGAGCTCACACTGATAATCTACTCTGTGACAAAGTCATGGCTGGTTCAATCAAAGACCATGTGACTGTATCATTTTAGAGTTCAAAGTCTGTAGGGCAGTTTGAGTAACACATCTTCACCTGAATGGGAGTGAAACTGTTGAGTTTCTTGGTTCAAAAATGGCCTTTATCGATGGAAGGGATAAAGGACACTGTCTTGACACTGTGTCCTGGAACAATGGCTGTTTGGAACCGAAAGAAGTCGATTTGCTTGCTCGCTATTCAGTAAGTCGGTGCCAAAAGCATGCAGCATTTTTGTATGAAGCTTCCTTTTAAAGGGCCGCTATTATGCCCTTTTTTACAAGATGTAATATAAGTCTCAGGTGTCCCCAGAATGTGTCTGTGAAGTTTCAGCTCAAAATACCTCACAGATCATTTATTATACCGTTTTGAAAATGCCCATTTTGAGTAGAAGCAGAAACGCACTGTTGTCGTGTATGTATCTTTAAATGCAAATGAGCTGCTGCTCCCAGCCCACTTTTTCAGAATAGAGTGGTGCCTTTACTTCTGATACTATGCCCAAAACAAAACATCTGTTTAGTTTGGATTATCATGTCTATTGCGCTGAAATCATGTGTTTTAAAACCATATCAGTTTAAACAAAATAAAGTTTATGTTAAAAACATGCATAAGTTACAAAAACACAGTCAGCTATGTCTGGAAAAGAAATTGCATGTTTATATTAGATCTGTGTATTAAGTGACAGCAGCGTGATATACAGTACCTATATACTGGTTTCTATGTTGATAATATGTCAATAATATGTTAAAAAAAAGAAAGAAAAACTTCTGTAGCTTTAATAAGAAGACATTTCTTACTTGAATGCTGCTTTAATAGCGTACAGATAAACATGGCGGATTATATGCGGCTCACTCAGGGCAGGGTCTCTAATATGACAGTGTCCGTCAACAGTCGTGGGCGGGGCCTGTAAAATGTGATGTCACTATGTACAGATTCTGCAAATGGCTTGTTCTGAGACACTGCTTATGATTTATGGGGATTAAAAAAAAAGGAGTGGGTGGATTTGTATCATTATAGGGTGGTTGTGTACACACACTGCTAACACACATTTATGTTCAAACACCATGTAGAAGTGAATTTTACATAATAGGGGCTCTTTAAGGAAAATGGCCTTTCAAGGGACCATTGCAACCCTTCAGATTCTGTAACATAATTAATGAAATATTTAATGGCTACAGCGCTTGTTCAATTATCAAACGGTACACTGGCCAAAATTTGGTACTTTGAAACCACTTTGTAATAATTACAAAGAAACAGCAAGTGGCACATTGAATTAAACATGACATTTTAAAGTAGAACGACTGAAATAGTATTTTCTTGGAAAACATGTTCCAATCATCTTTTATTTATTATTTATTTATTTATAAATCTTTTATTTACACATTTGAAAATTTGAAAAATAATTTTTACAGTGTGCTGGCTTCACCGAATTATGGGTTTGTATTTCAAGGAATGAATGAACTCATAAAAGGTATTGAATACAATAATGCCAAATGCAAAAATGTAATATAATGTTTATGTCTGTAGATACAGAATTAAAAATTGTTACATTTATTTATTTATTTATTTATTTATTTAAATAATTATTCACTTCTAACATTCTCTAAAAAACTTAGTTTTATACTTTTAGCTCCAAAACTGCATGCACAGGAATGTGATGTATTATAGACAGTGAAGGATACATCTGTACCGCCTGCAGAAATGGATCAGATGGAGTAGACAGGACCGTTTGCAGACTTTGGATTTGGACGCACCTTAATGCATTCCTGCTTATGCAAACGGTCTGGCTGATTAGACAACATAACATGGGATTCGTAACCCATTTTACTTCCATAATATGATGTAATTCAAATGCAACAGGATGTTCAATGAGTAAAAATGTAGGTTAACTTGATTTTTGTCTATTGGGAATTGATTGGATTGTGATATGTTTGTCACTATTACTGGTGAGCAGGGAAGGTTCTTACATTTTGATTATTGATAAATTATTATTGAAAAAGAAATTCCCAAGACAAGCATTTGACCTTTAGAATTAGCTGATGAATCATTCACCATAGGGTATTGATTTCATGACTTTAATGATTGTCTTTACCCACATTAAGCACGTAAAAACCTTTTTAGACAAAAATATTCAAATAAAAAAGGCATTCATTGATGGGCACCAGTGTTTGATTAGCTCCTTTAACATTTCCTGGTATGTTTGTCTACCTCATTAAAGATTTCCCATCGGCCAAGAGTAAAACCGCAATTCTTTTAAAGTTAAAGAAATCAATTAACTTTAATTGTGCTTCTCCGCTAGTTTTGAGGCGGTGTTACCATATGGCCGGTTTCCCCCAGCAGAGCCCTATTACTTTTCAAAGCAGCTTAATTGAATTGGTATTTGAAGAGGCCACTAGTTCCTAGTATTTGTCGAGAAGTTTGTGTTGCTGTGCTTAAAGTGAACATTGGTAAACAGCCACTTGTCCTGGCAGCCCGCGGGCAGGGTCTAGCGCTTTCCGTGCCAAGAGCACGATCTCTTGCTTTTCACAGTCGGTACGTAACTATGTCGAAGGCAGCTGTATTATTCGGGAAACAAGAGCACATCTGCCTGTCTCTTAGCAACAGGTGTCTGTGCTTCAGTATGGTATGTGCGCTTGCCAAATGATGTGACATTTCACTGTCAAAGTTAAACTCCCAGTGATATGAAAATATTTGTGTTCGGTCAGACTCTGCCAAATCGTGTGTTGTAGACACAGTGACCTAAATAAATACCCACAATGCACTGACGCTCTGGGCGATGCATGTTCGACACAGTGTAATCGCTCTCAAATGTGCCAGATATATAAAATATTATTTCCCATGCAATGTATACAGAAAAATTTGACCCAGTTCTGCATCCAAAAGCAGTCAGGAAACGACTCTGCTATCTGAAATGTGATTTAAAGTGTGCATAAATACAGATGTTTGTAAGTCGGAGTAGCCTTAATTTATGTTTTGCAAGGTCATGTCGCAGATGATGCTCAAATCAAGCGGCGGTTTTGGATTTATGTTTGTGCGTGTGTGTGTTTTTGTAGATGTTTTATGGTGTAATGAATGGCGGTTTTGATGTATTGTCCTGTTGCAGCTGTAGCATACCATCTCATCAACCCGCTTATGGCCGTAAGAGGCTTTCTGCTGACTCATGCCTGTGTATCATAGGGTCTGTGCATTTGTGCTGACTCACTCACAACTTTTATTAAGGTGACTGAGTAGAACATATGTTGCTTTATGGTGTAAATACACTGAGTCTGAACATCTGTACTTACACACTCACTCAAAGCTTTAGGCTACACACCATTCGCCTAATAGTGCACCTTCTCAAGGTATTTGACCATCGTAACTAAGATTTGAAAACATATATGATGGCGTAAAATTATACGTGCATTTATAAATGTAAAAATGCATATAAATGTATAGATGCATTGAATTGATCAAAAATTACAGTAAAGATATTTATATTGTTACTGACAATATAAAGTTTCAGTAAGACTTTAGATTAGGGAACACATATTCACTTTCACTATTAAAAGATTTCCTTCAATAAATTCCAAATTTTCTGCTTATTAATAGTTAGTGAAGTAGTTGTTAAATTTAGGTATGGTGTAGAATTATGGGATCTAGAATATGTCATGCAGGATAAGGCATTAATATGTGCCTAATATTTACTAATAAAAGGCCAATATGCTAGTAATATGCTTGCTAATACGCTGCTAGTTAATAGTGAGAATTGGTGCTTAAAATAAAGTGCTGCCAGAGTTTCCACAAAAATAAGAAGCACAACATTGATAATAATAAAAAATTATTTCTAAAGGATCATGTGACAGTGAGGGCATGAGAAATGATGCTGAAAATTCAGCTTTGCATCACAGGAATAAATTACCTTTTCAAATATATAACAAGAGAACAGATATTATAAATTGTAATATTAATTCACATTATTACTGTTTTTACTTTATTTTTGATCAAATAAATGCAGCCTTCGTGAGCATACAAGAATTAATTCAAATACATTTTTAGAAAATATAGATATGTATATAGACCAAGATAGATAGATAGATAGATCGATAGATAGAAAAAATATTTTTAGTATATGTCCGATTTTTGCCCCTGATAGTGTTTTGTGTCAGACTATGACTCAATCAAGCCTGATGAAGAATACAGAACATGCAGACACTAAGACTACTGCTTTGTGTGTGTGTGTGTGTGTGTGTGTTTGTGTCCTTCTAGCAGTTTGAAAGACATCTTTAGCCTTCTGAGTCAATTAAATTGGAGGTAAACAATCAGCTGATATAACAAACACACACGTGCACACACACACACACACACACACACACACGTTCCTCCCACAATACCAATAAAATGTGGGAATATCTGTTGTTACTTGATTTGTATATTCATAGATTTCTGTTTGTCACATGCTCAGTATAACTATTGCAACTGTCAAAGCAGCAAGCTCTAATCTAATTGGCTGGCTTTCTGTAATTTCTGATTGCACATTGTTTCATCCATCTGACTTTTGTTTGAGACACTTAGTAGCAAGTAAACAAGCTATCTTTATGTGCACCTGGATACTCTGCTTTGTATTTTAAACCGTGATTGGATTACATCATGGAAATGTCCGCCACCCGTCTAAGTGATTCTTGGCCAGAATAAGCTGCACTGTGAACTGCATTTATTGCTGATGATCAAAAGTCTGGCTATGAGAGTTATTATAAGTGACTACATGGTAGTTATCTCTGAAAATCATTTCAAATGTTAGTTTTTATATCTGAGAGACTGATCAGTGCTGGTGTTTGTACTCGTGTTATATCTGCTTATAATGAGTCAACGTTTCGCTTACATCAAGCTTGCGCTTGTTTGTATGTGATATCTTTGATCCCAAGGTTAATGCACCACTCGGTGCATTTTGAATTTTCTGTCACAGCTGACCACCTGTATTCTCTCTCTGTCACCTTTACCTTGCCCCAAACTTTTGCCCCCCACCATCCACACCATCTGTCACATACACACACACACACACACACACACCTGGGCTATCACACAATAGCCTTCTGCTTGTGGCATGTTGTATATGCACTCTTGTCTTTCTCTCTTAACTATGATTCACTCACACTTTGAGGGTGTTTAATTAGAGTGTTTATCTTGTGATGACAGCATCTTGTGATTTTTTTAAAGAGGCCTTTATTTAAAGAAATCTTAAAAAACAAATTTTTCTTGCTTTTTGGGAATATAAGCATTCAATTTAGCGTGTAGACAAACATAACAAAAAACAGTTCATTCTGAATCTTCATGCTTGTGACATCATAGTTAAATTAAAAACAATTGTATGTTATACTGTGTTATGTATTTATTTATTTATTTATGTCTAAATTCATTTCCTTTTTCTGTAGACATTTACTCATTCATTCATCCATTTTCAAATAAATTGTACCTTAAAATAATTGACTTGCCCTATACTATTTATTTTTTAAATGTTTTTTTGTCTGTAACTTTAAATTATTTAATTTAATTTTATTTTATTTTATCCATGTCCTAGCTAACATTTTTCTCAATGAATACCCCATATCATTCGTAAATGTCACATTGTGGAAGTAAAACTGATTGTAAACACAGTTGACTTGTTGACTTTTAAGATGCAATTGCATGTTTAATTGGCGAGTGTAGAAAACTGTCAAGTAAAACTAATTAGTGTGTTTATACTAATTAGTACGGTAAGACCTTTATTAACATTAAAAGAGTGCAGAATATGACCAAATATAGTAGAATATACTTTTAAAAGCCAGTTTACCTTTATATCCAATAACAAAATACAGTATAATTTTTATAGTATAACAGATAACATGTGCTGGGTTTTCTCTCGTCCCTTTATGAACACACACATTAATGATGTTTGACATGATATTGCAACAGGCTTCTGGAACAAGGCTGTGTTTTTATTTCTAAATGGTTAGAGCTCCTGAGCAGCACCGCTTCATGTGAATGCCCATTGTTCCCAAGGGCAGCCTGAACACACCAACAAAACCCATTGAATCAGGAACCCATGATTGATGTTCTGATAGCTTGGGACTAATCAATAGATTGAAGCAGTGTGTGGGTGCGATGGGGCAGAGAGGGGCTTCCTCTGTCACTGCTGCTGCTGACTGCAGACTTCCACCTCCACCACAGCAACAATCCTGACGGTGATGGAGTCCCTCCATAAACAAACTGCTGTTTGCTGATCTGAACCTGGGGAATCCGTGCTGACAGTGAATGCGAATGAGAAATAATTCACCCAAAAATTATGCCCTGGAGCTCACACCTCTGAAAATGTCAAAGCAAATTTTCAAATAGACGTTATCTTTATTATCAAACTGCATGTTTGAAGTCTAAACAACTTCATTTTCGCCTAAAAAAAAAAAAAAAAACTACATTCCGTGACAGAAACAGTATTATTTATAAAATTATAGTGTATTTGAGCATCAACCATGACACTCGAAAATACTCGACACTGGGAAATAGAGTGGTACAAACAGTGAAACGGATGGAGTTCTGTTATCACTAGAATATTGCACCGCTGGAAAAGGCTCAGCCAGTCAGATTCGGGGACCAGAAAAACTGTTTTATA
>NW_015539923.1:389833-390794 GCF_001515605.1 Sinocyclocheilus anshuiensis
CCAGAAAAACTGTTTTATATATATATATATATATATATATATATATATATAATACATCATTTTTGAATCTATATAATTTTTTGTGTTTCTGATCTTTTAAACACTATTTTTTGTGAATGTGTGTTTGATATAAAAAAAATAACAGCTAACCGGTTTGAAGAAACATGAGTCTAAATATATAATGATTTAAACATTTTTGGGTGAATTATTCGTGGGATAGGATATGGTCCAATTTAATTTGGATCCAAACCCAAAAACTCCCACACCTACTGCCAATACTTGTTAATGCAACAACAGTCATGAAAAATCGTCAGTCTCGCACATAACTCTCCCAGCAAAGAAGTGTTTTTCACCTCACATCGCTCATCAAAGGTGAACTTTGCAATCTTTCTCTCTGATTAAATTCATTAAGCAGTCACGCAGTGTTAACAAAATCACTAATGCAGCAGAATACAGGGGGAGGGGTGATGGACTGAGAGCATTTCCGTGGGACTATTGTACCTGTCGGCCTGCTGTCAGAGAGAAATGCTTTAACTGTGTGTTTAATCTTCTCTAACTTCTTTTATCTGGTGCTTTGAGAGAGACTGAGTGAGGTAAGAGAGTGAAGCTAGAGAAAAAGTGGCTGCGTTAATAGCTGCTAATGGTGTTCTGGGTCTAACTGTTTTAAATATTGGTGCTTTAAATAAGATTGGTGTTCTCTGTAGTATGTTGTTGGGGGAAGGGAAGTGTGCTGTTGTCTGCTGCAATCAGTGGTGCTTATTGAGCCAGACGGACTGATTGTTCTCTAATAATCATGGTGAATGATGTAGGTTTACACTATAATAGCAATCAAACCTGGATATAGTTTCACGTTGGTAAACTGAATCTAGCTATAATCTAACTATAGATATTTTACATTAGATAATCGTATTACATATATACTGTGTATATATATATATATATATATATATATATATATATA
>NW_015539923.1:391664-393184 GCF_001515605.1 Sinocyclocheilus anshuiensis
CTGCTTATAATGTTTTGGGTATAACTGTTTTAAATATCGGTGCTTTAAATAAGATTGGTGTTCTCTGTAGTATGTTGTTGGGGGAAGGGAAGTGTGCTGTTGTCTGCTGCAATCAGTGGTGCTTGTTGAGCCAGACAGACTGATTGTTCTCTAATAATCATGGTGAATGATGTAGGTTTACACTATAATAGCAATCAAACCTGGATATAGTTTCACGTTGGTAAACTGAATCTAGCTATAATCTAACTATAGATATTTTACATTAGATAATCGTATTACATATATACTGTGTATATATATATATATATATATATATATATATATATATAAAAATTAAAAGTTTACAAATTTCTGTTGTATTTAGTGTACTCATTTTTTATGATGCCATTCTAATTGTCATCCACTGTTCATTCATTCAGAAACCCTTATGATTAACTCCATTGATGGAATTGATGGAATTTTCCGGCTTTCCGTGTTTTCACTGGTGTATATGGTAGGAGGCACTATTATGCATCTTCTGAAAGAGTAGTGAACGTCTGGGTCAAAACACAAGCTCAATTTATGGTAAGAAAATTGTAGATGAGGAATATTTAGCATAGCAATTATTGCCTTCAGTTAATTGATCTCATTTAAAACCAGCCTTGATTATGGATTATGTTCATTGAAGGAAATAGTATGCAAATAATTGCTTTTATATGCTATGATTTAATAACGAATACATAATTTGAATACACAAATGTGATTTTTTTGATTGCTAGGTTTATTTACGAACACCTTGTTCTATTCATGATCACTAGTCCCACTGCTTTAATTAGCAGCTTAAAGCAATCAGGCTGAGCTTTATGACAATCAATATCATTTTTACAAGAATGTTTTACCAGAAATCTGTTTAATTTTGAATCTTATATCATATGCAAAACAGCCTGAGGTCACAAATTAAACTTGTGAAAATAATAATAAGGATATTTGGTCAATAATACAGTGAAAACAGTAACAATGTGACACATTTTTATAGCAGCTTAAAGCAATCAGGCTAAGCTTTATGACAATCAATATCATTTTTACAAGAATGTTTTACCAGAAATCTGTTTAATCTTGAATCTTATATCATATGCAAAACAGTCTGAGGATTATGACAAATCAAAATTGTGAAAATCTAGTCTTCGCATCGGGTGGTTCTTGGCCTCCACGTCGTGCATTAAAATAGTTTAATGCACAGTTAGCCGTGCATCATCCCTTACATATTGCATGTCAGATATTAATAAAACAAAATATTCTGGGTGCCGTTAAACTTTTGTGAAAATGATCAAAAATGGCAATGGTGGCTGGCAACTTTTTAAAAAACCGCTGGCTGGGAAATATATAATCAAATATTGGTATATCTGAAAAGAGATAAGTAGCTTACATTTAGTTTTTGTTGTTAGTAACTTTTGTAAGTTTGTTAGTGCCTAGTGTAGATTTTTTGTTAATCTACTAAAATCTTTACCCCTTTCTCAAATCGAGCTGATCTCAGATGCCTG
>NW_015539923.1:393401-398777 GCF_001515605.1 Sinocyclocheilus anshuiensis
CAGATTTCCTGAATACTCCATGGCAGTCATTAATCATTTCAGTTTTAACTGCTTTGCAAGCACATTACAGTAAGATTCAATTGATTAACATAAATACATTGTGGTTCATACATTTTGCAGCATTAGTAGAATGCTGAATTAGTGTTTTATATAGTGTATTTGAGTATTTTATAGTGTAATATTAGTGTATTATAAATATGCTATTGTTTATTTTTGCTCATAATACATAAACTAATGAATAAACTACAACTTGAAATGATATTTTAGCTATTGCATTAACTAATGTTAACACACAGAACAAAAAAAGTGTTTTTTACACTACCATTGACATGTTACAGACTTTTCATTAAGACCCTAAAGAATCATATCAACTTGTGGAAAATGGGCATCCTATGACCCCTTTAAATTATAGTTTCAAAATAGCAGTAAAATCCTGTAATGCATGGCCTTGTATGGCTTATTGCTTTTTTAAACATGTGATCTGACAATCTAATGATGACCAGTGGGATTTACAGTGCATGTTTACTCATTAGTTTTACAGAGCGGCAGTGACCAGACAAGAATGTTGTGCTACAGTGAGCAGTTAGAGGTGAGACACGGGAGCTTTTTCTTCATTAGGACATCCCTATGATGATTGCAGACATAACCAGATTGTCCAAAACATGTCCATCAGGATCTAATACTGCCCTGCGCAGCACGCCGCTCTCTTTCTCCAGCCAACACAGAGCCATTCGGAATACCGTCCTGCTTCCGACACACTGCGATTTGCTCTAAAGTCTGGAAACAAAAAGCAGATCGCCTAAATCCCCTCCACGGGATTTCTGTCATTAACTCGGAGAAGAAAGCCTGTCGCTCCGTCTGCCAGTGCACAAGCAGTCCTCTCCCCTTCCGGATTTTTCCACGATGGCAATTAGGTTTAAGAGAAACACGCTGTTACACGTCTGTATGTTTACATTTACATGTCCAACTGTGCAGCCATCATGACAGTTTAGGCGCTTAAGTACGAGATGCCGTGATTCAGTTCAGGTGACCAACAAGGTCGGATTCTTATGGAGTCGTAGATTGTAAACACATAGCCGGCGTGTGTGTGGTTGAGTCAGAGGCTGAGAATAGTAAGCTCAGAATTCCCGGAGTGTGCCCATATGGCTTATATTGGAAAAGAGTGGACTCGCGCGCAGGTGATGGGTCCGACTGTGATTAGAACAAAGGGTGGATTGAATCCAGTGTAGAAATGCTTTGATAGGCCTCACCGTGAAACAGAGCAGCGCCTGACTCATCAATGAAGAAAGCTGCCCAGGATTAGTGAGAGAACGAATTACACATAACAACATCGACCCAATGTAGAGAAACAGGTAAAGATGGGAGGGAGGAAGAGGGAAAAACAAAAGGCGAGTTTGTTTGTTTCTGGCTGTGTTAGTTCATTAGCACACTAGTGGGGGAGAGGGCAGCTCTCTGGGCATGTAGCGTGCCTGCAGACCTGATGAAGGGCATCTTTTATATGAGCCAAATAAACACTGCATTTCCTTTGTGTGTAATAGAACACCTACTTATCCAAATGCATAAACATACTGAATAAACAGAATGAGAACCTGTCTTACAATATAAACATTATGAAGTCTATTTAATGTGTTTCTGAATCAGTCACTACCCTATAACCTCATCATATCCAAATATGTAGATATTTATAAATAAACTAGTAAGATTATATTTCAGATAAATTACTTTTATTCAGCAAGGATCCATTAAATTGATCAAAATCAAAATGTTACAAAATGCTGTTCTTTTGAACTTTCTATTCATCAAATGATCATCAAAATATAAAATATATTTTATATAAAAAAAAAAAACATGTATAGTGTTACAAAATGTTCTGTTTCAAATAAATGTTGTTTTGAATATCTGTTCATCAGATGATCATCAAAATATGTCATGGTTTCCACAAAAAATATTAAGCAGAACAAGTGTTTTCAACATTGATAATAATAATAAATTTTTTTGAGCAGCAAATCAGCATATTAGAATGATTTCTGAAGGATCATGTGACACTGAAGACTGGAGTAATGATGCTGAAAATTCAGCTTTGCCTCACAGGAATAAATTACATTTTCCAATATATCCAACAAGAAAACATTTATTTTAAATTGTAAAAATGTGTCACATTGTTACTGTTTTCACTGTATTATTGACCAAATATCCTTATTATTATTTTCACAAGTTTAATTTGTGACCTCAGGCTGTTTTGCATATGATATAAGATTCAAAATTAAACAGATTTCTGGTAAAACATTCTTGTAAAAATGATATTGATTGTCATAAAGCTCAGCCTGATTGCTTTAAGCTGCTAATTAAAGCAGTGGGACTAGTGATCATGAATAGAACAAGATGGACATGAATAAACCTAGCAATCAAAAAATATTTGTGTATTCAAATGATGTATTTGTTATTAAATCATAGCATATAGAAGCAATCATTTGCATATAATTTCCTTCAGTGAATATAAACCATAATCAAGGCTGGTTTTAAAGGGGTCATATGATGCGATTTCAATTTTTCCTTTCTCTTTGGAGTGTTACAAGCTCTTGGTGCATAAAGAAGATCTGTAAAGTTGCAAAGACTAAAGTCTCAAATCCAAAGAGATATTCTTTATAAAAGTTCAGAGTCAGCCACACCTACCTAAAACGGCTCGTTCTAACACACCCCCACATATCTACGTCACTATGTGGGAAGTTAGCAGCATCATATGACCCCTTTAAATGAGATCAATTAACTGAAGGCAATAAATGCTATGCTAAATATTCCTAATCTACAATTTTCTTACCATAAATTGAGCTTGTGTTAAACAGACATATTAAATAATTACAGTGCCATGTTCATAATTTACAGGTTTGCCAGCCCGTATGTTTCTGATGAGATCAGTTATAGTTGCTTCAGAATATTACTTCAGACTACTATTAACAATTTTTTTATAGCAATTTGTTTAAGTCTTTGTGTCAGTATGTTGAAGATAAGCTCCCAAAGCAGTAAACATGATGAACTGATTTCACACTGAAGCAGTTTAATGAGCACAGTGAGTGTTCCTCTCCATCCTCTTCCATTCAGAGGGGTCTCCATGTAAAATAAAACAATAAAAGATTTTATATTTTACTATATATTTACATATACATTTCTTATTATTCTAAATGATAATAAAAAGTGTTATTATTAAAATTATAATTAAATATAATTATTGGCAGTATGTACTGTATATATATATATATATATATATATATATACAGTGGATTCTTTTTTTCTAGTTATGCATAATATTTTATTGGCTAGAGGCTGCTCTTTTTTTGGGTATAATCTCCTTGTCTAGTAATCATAAATAACTGGGAAATTCATTGGTCAAAAGTGATGGGAACTCCTTCTATAACCTCATAATACACACCAGCTCTACACTCTGGCTTCATAATTTTCTCTAGGATGTAATCATTGGTAGCATTAATAATCATGACCACCCAGCGGCGATGTGCCTGCAGCTCTGAACCTTTTACCTTCTTCAAAATGAGAACAACATTTAAGAGGGACAATTGTAAATGTGTTTTAAGGGTGGCTTTGGGATATGCTGTTGTCCTGGGTTGCTTTTTTGAGGCTCATGGGCTTCGGGTTTCATTTTAAAGAGCAGAACATCCCTCAAAACAGTTTTCTCGCTGCATGTCCATTAGAGACCGCTTCACAAGAGAACTTTCCCAGCTGCTCTTCGCTCTTACATGCTTTCTCCTCTCGCATTCCACGTGTTCTGCGGCCTCCCTCCGACTCCAGCAAATCCACTGCTTTGATATGCAGCTCATGTGTTCGCTTTTTAAGGGCAGTGTCTCTCTCGTTTTTCTCACAATCTTCTCTCTTACCTTCTTTCTCACAATCTACGTCTATCCAGCATCTAAACGTAATTGCTCTGGAGTGAATGTGGTGGAGACGCAAGCTGAGGAATAATGCTGAGTGCTTAGAGACACTGCAAGTAGACTCGTAATTATGACCAGAGCTGATGTGGACAGATAGCCTCTATCTCTCTCTCTCTTCCTCCCTGTCACTGTCTGTTTCTCCAAACCATCTTTAAAAACGTTATTTGTGATTTCTGCATGCAGTTAGGCTGACGTGCATTGTCTGATTGTTTGTTTGTTTGTTTTTCTGAACTAGATAAAGTACATGTAGACAGTACGAGTGGTGCTTGCTAAGACAAAAATCACTATTACTGTACAGTAGCTTTAGGATATTTATTTACTATATAGAATTTTATTTTATATTTAATACATATTTAACTAAAAACAAGATGGGGGATAGAAGTTCAGTGTCCATTGGGTTGTACTGTTGTATAGTGTTGTGTAGTGTTGGGAAAAATCTCTGCTGAAAATTCAGCTTCATTATCTCAGGAATAATTTACAATTTTAAAATATATTCAAATAGAACAGTGTTATTTTAAATTTTAAAAATGTTTCACAATATTACTGTTTTTACAGTTTTTTTTGTTTTTTTTTCAAATAAATGCAGCCTTGGTGAGCATAAAAGACTTCTTGCAAAAACATAAAAAATTGTATTGACCCCCAACTTTTGAACAATTGTGTATATATTATTATATGTGTGTATATCATCTTATAATAATAAAAAAAAAAAACATTTTCAATATTGTTCTGATATTGATATTGTAGGTTAATTTTACAATTTTTTACTGTAGTTGGACTACTTTAAACTTAATATGAAATTTTATTGTAATTCCCAAGGAAAAACTTTCCTTTTTTTGTTTTTTTTCCCAGAATCCACGGGCTGATCTGGTCAAATTAGTTCAGAAAATTGATTTTAAAAGTGTGAGTAGCTTGTAGATACATTTTGGAAGTAGCTTCCCTCCCAACACTGATCTGAATATTTCTCGTCCAGTGCATTAGTCGTGTGCTTATCAATGGCTCCCAATAGCCCAGCAGCTGCTGTTCACATCTCCCATCATTCCCTTTGTTGAGCTGTGTGTGTGTGTGTGTGTGTGTGTGTGTGTGTGTGTGTGCGCGCGCGTGTGTGTGAAGGAGAGATTAAAGTGGTGACGTGAAGTTTGGGCATGCAGCGAGACTCTGAGGTTGGAGTCATAAAACTTCCAAGCCAGGCTATTTCGGGCTGCACCCCTGGGGCTCGAGAGAGATGGAGCGAAAAGGTGAATGCTGTAAAAATAGAATGAAAGAAAGACAGAAGGAAAGAGATGAAAAGAAGAGGGATTCCTGGGCATCCTGGGCAAATAACTGCTTCAGTCCTAGTGCCTTTAGACTGTTGATGATGATATTGAGAAACGCTATCATTCTCTCTCTCTCTCTCTCTCTCTCTCTCTCTCTCTCTCTCTCTCTCTTTTCATAAAGG
>NW_015539923.1:399069-406692 GCF_001515605.1 Sinocyclocheilus anshuiensis
CTCTCTCTCTCTCTCTCTCTTCATTGAGGGTTCAGCATACCAATGAGCACAGAACTGCACCACTGCACTTCTCCTCTCTCTCATCTCTGCTGTTCACTCTTTAGCTCAGTGGCACTCGCTTCTCTGCCTTCTGCTTAAACTCACATCCTTTCTTCTTTTTAAACAATTATAGAGAATCTTTTTGGCATTTTCCTTATTGTTTCTTTTCTTCACCTTTGTCATCTCTTTTGTCTCTTCTCTTCTCATTTTAATTCTTTCTTTCTTCATTCCTTCCTTCCATATCTCATAATGGATCATCTCTTTTAGTCTCATGCCTCTATTTATTTATTGTCTTTAAATTTAAAATGTTAAAACTTTAAATTTTCTCATCTCATGATGCTATGGAAGCCTGTTTCCACCACTGAATAAAAAAAAATGAAAAAGGTAATTGTGACTTTATCTCACAATTCGATTTTTTTTTTGTCTGAATTGTGATTTACAACTCGAAATTCTGACTTAGAATTGTGTGATATAAACTCGCAAATCTGACTTTTTTCTTATAATTGTGAGATATAAACTCACATTTTCGTGTCTCACAAATCTCACAATTCCATTTTTGTTTCTCACAATCGTAAGTTATAAAGTCAGAATTGCAAGATATAAACTCACAGTTCTGACTTTTATCTCAGAATTGCGTGATAAAAGCTCGCGTTTTTCGTATTATAAAGTCAGAATTGCGAGATACAAACTCGTAATTTTAGAAACATATCAGTCTTTTTCCCCCTCAGAATTGGACTTTATAACTCACAATTGCTAGTTTATATCTCACAATTCTGAGAAAAAAGTAAGAATTGTGAATATTTATCTTGCAATTCTGACTTTATAACTTGCAATTGAGAGTTTGTCATGCAATTCTGAGAAAAAAGTCAGAATTGCGAGATTATATCTCACAATTCTGACTTTATAACTTGCGTTTGTGAGAAAAAAAAGTTGGAATTATGAGATAAAAACTCTCTATTTCCTTTTTTTTCAGTGGCAGAAACAGGCTTCCATGATGCTCATCTATTCTCATCCAATTCTTTCTTGCTTTCTTTTCTCATGTCATAATGGATCATCTCTTTTAGTCTCATTCCTCATCTTTTTTATTTTTATTTATTTATTTGTTTATTGTCCTTTTTTCTTTCTTTCTGACTTTTCTCATCTCATGATGCTCATCTCTTATCTCAATCTTCATCTCCTTTTTCTTTCTTTCTTTCTTTCTTTTTCTTCCTTCCTTCCTTCCTTTCTTTCTTTCTTTCTTTCTTTCTTTCCTAATCTCACATTTGGTCACCTCTTTTCATCTCATGCCTTATCTCCTTGTTTCTTTTCTTCTGCTGTTATGTCTGTTTTGTTTTGTTTTGTTTCTTTTCTTCTCTCTTCTCTTCTTATCTAATTATGGCTCACTGCTTCTCATATTCTTCTCATTTCTTATCTTATCTTGTCTAATTTTATTTTCTGTCATTTTTGTCTTGTCTCATTTTGTTTAATTTCTCATCTTCTCATCTCTATTCATATCTATTGTATCTCTATTCTGTTGTTGTCTTGTCTTATCTCATCCTACGTTTTTCTCTCTTCCATTCTTTTCTGCTCACTTCTCTTCTCTCACAGTCTCACCCTAATGAGTTTAATTTCTTCTTTCTGTTCTGCTCTTTTCTAATTTCGCTGAACTTCAATTCCCATAATTCCCTCTGCGACAGGCTCTGATATCACAAAGAGTTATCATCAGGCAGTGTATGGCATGTGGGCTTGTGGATCAGCAGATTAATTTCATAAGAGCCCAGCAGTGGTGTATGTGAGACTGCCTGTCGTGGTTATTGAATAAAGCACTGAGCTTGTTGTAATGCACCGCACACATACTGTACCACCAGAGTCAGCATTCTGCTGCCCACCACTGTAACTACACAACACACACACTCTCCACCCGGCCCACTTCCTGTTAGCTTTTAATTATGATTGTATGCAAATGAGATTATTACATACACCAGTACTCTCACTGCCAAAGGCTGCAGATCTGCTAGATCACAGTTCATACGTGCTGTACAGACATGACCGATCAATAACCCTGTGGATGTACCGCCAGTTACATTTGAAAAAGCAAACAAATGTTAACGAGTATCAGTACCGTTATTGACACAGCAAATCCAATTATCTCTGGCAAACCATTAAATCAGCAGGAAACTTTCCCTAAACAAAGTGTCCTCAGGCGATGCTGGAAAATGCCCACCACACTGCATTCACAGCCAAATGAGGCCAATAGTCTTTAATTATCACAATCTGGAAAACAGATATTCTAGTGTTAATAATCAAACAACTGGCTGAATATGTGAGGAAGTGTCTTTGGACCGTCTGCCCTCGGGGTTGGTGATGTATTATGCATGCAAATATTATAAACAATCAATCACCCACAAATTCTCAGTTGTGTGCAATGCTAGATATAATGATCACTGAAAGGATAATCACCTATGGAAAAGATATAGCCAAGAACGCTAAATTGAGATGCATACTCAACATAGCCGTAAACAATTTGGCAGTTGCAAGAGACTCAGTGCAGATTTGCATATCTAAAACGATGTAGTCTGCGATACAATTCAGAGCTGAACGGCCCTGCTGCGCTTTCAGACAGAACGACCCAAATACTGTATGCCGAAATTTTCACTTTCAAAGATAGAGCAGTATCTTTCAAGAGTTTCAAGAGTTTTCAGGGTTGTGAAAATGAATGAAGAGTGTCTGTTTACTTATCTGAAGGATGAATATCTATCTATCTATCTATCATCTATCTATCTATCATTGGTTCGTTTGTTCGTTCTATCATTATGTGTTTTATACAAGGTCCAGAATTAACTCACAAGTGCATGAATTTTTTTTTTCCTAATACATAGTGTCTGTAACATTTAACTTACATATATATAACCAGAAAGAAAACATTGCTTGTTATTGTGAACTAAATGAACTCATTAAAGAAATAGTACAACTATTTCTAAAAATTGTCATTTTCTCACTCGTTTTTCCAAACCTGTATGAATTTCTTTGTCCAGTGGAAAATAAAAGAAGATATTTTGAAAGTCAGATGATTTTTCTTAAGTGAATTATCCCTTAAATGTAGAATTCAGTTGATTCAGCATCTTTGAAAGCTGCTCATGCTGCTCATCAGATTTCAGAGTCTAAATTTCATCATTGAATCAAAAGTTCAAATAGTTCTGTTGAGCTGAACTATTTTGCTTTAGTAATGTAACTACAAAGCACTCTTGAATTAAATTGGAAGAGAGACCATCAGCAAGCACTCTTTTGTATCTGTCTGAGACGTGTGTGTGTGTGTGTGTGTGTGTGTGTGAATCAGCCGGAAAGCCTTCCACTGAATATCAAATATCTCTGATCATTCGGCGGCTCTCCCAGCAGGTGTGTGAGTTCTGACTGCCTGTCTGCTGATCAGATGTTATCACACTAACTGCGTGATATAGCAGTCTGTGCATGAGAGAGAAAGTTTTACCTGTATTTAAAGCTGCATCTTTCAGATAGCTTAACACGGATGAAGGTGATGACGTTTATGTGGATCATGGTGGAGATGACGTTGGTGGAGATGGAGATTGTAACGACAGAAGCATCTTTATAAATGACTCCTTTGATGATTCTGACGTGACTGAAGTGAGCACAAGTCATCTGATATTTCAGTGGCTCAGAGCATCGCTGAGGCTTTTATGGAGTCGTGTTTTCAGCTTATTGCTTTCTTTAAGTGTTTCCGTTTGGAAATGTCTTTTTGATAAATGCAAAAGCGCAGGTCAAAGCACTCTCAAACACACATACTAATGGGTAACGGGACTTGAGGGACTGGAATACTGAGCTTTCTCTAGGATTTTTACACGCATGTTTACTCCATTTTGCATTCACGCAGATCTCACTTTGCATTCATACTGATGTCATCTCCATTTATATTTACCCAGTGTTCATTTTTTCCACTGTTTTTGCCGTTTTGTTTTTAAAGGAATAGTTCACCCAAAAATAAAAATGTCCTGAAATTTACCATCCAAGGTGTAGATGAGTTTGTTTCTTCATCAGAGCAGATTTGCAGAAATTTAGCATTACATCACTTGCTCATCAGTGGATCCTCTGCAGTGAATGGGTGCCATCAGAATGAGAGCTGAGAAAGCTGTGTGTCTGTAATAAACAAATTCAAGTTGTGTTTTTTTTTTTTGTGCTTCAAACCGTTGCTTCTGGCTAAAATACATGTTCTCTTTCCATATCTATAAAAAAATAAAAAGTTGCCTCATCTGAATCGGGAGAGAAATATACACATAATAATCACTATTTACATGTGAAAACAGTTCAAAAGTGTTCTAAACAAATATATCAGTGGATTTTGATGTGAAAGGACAAAAGTGGATTGACGTTTTCACTGGAGGAATTGTTTTTATGGATTATGGATTCATATTTTGGCCAGAAGTGATGACAGAGTTAATACGCCGTAATAAATTTGTTTCTTACAAACATGCAGCTTTTCGCTTCATTAGGCATTAACTGATGGACTGAAGTTGTGTGGATTATTGTGATGTTTTTATCAGCTGTTTGGACTCTCATTCTGACGGCACCCATTCACTGCAGAGGATCCATTGGTGAGCAAGTGATGTAATGCTACATTTCTCCAAATCTGTTCTGATGATCTTGAATGGCCTAAGAGTGAGTAACTTTTCAGCAAACTGTCATTTTGGGTAAACTCTTCTTTTAATGCATGATTTAAATGGTTAATATTATTTTATTGATTATTTTAGACTACAATTGCATCTAATATTAGTCAAATTAACATTTCAGTTAATAAAATTGCAAAGTTAAACCAAATATCTAAACATTTCAGATGGCAAATAGGTCAATGACTTTAATTATCATTGAATTATTTGAAACAATCATATTCTTTCAAAATTGTTCTTGTTCAAAAACATTGCGATAGTATTTTTTTAAATAAAATTTTTGGATTATTATTTTTGACTAAATCAAAAATACCCCTGTTTTCGAATTGCATCACTTAGGTCACATTCACGTCACTAAGTGACTGTATTCATTTAATTCTCCATTTGCATTTTGCATGTTTCAAACAGGCAGCCTTTTGTTAGTCATCCCATGAATGAAAAGCGTAGAAACATTCCAGCCCACCTCTTTTCCTCCAGGCCTGTAATTACATTAATTCATAAGAGCATTTCTTGTTTTTACGGTCCTTGTTTACACTCTGTCAGCTTGTCTGGGTTTGGCGTTTTTTCTTCTTCTTTTAGTGTTAATTCCAGCCAGTTAAGTGGAGCCCTGTCAGACTGGGACAAACATGCTGTACCCTTTAATTCAGGCACACGATTTGATTGAACATTACATTTGGAGTGAACATTACATCATCTTGCACATATTGCACATTAATATAATTACAATAGCAATAAGTATATGTAATCACAGCCTGTTATAATTACTACAGTAAATTTGTTTATTACTTGTACATAGTGCATAGTTATGAAATCATACCATAACATGGACATTGTAATGTAATTAGTGTGACCAAATGCTTAATGTGACCTTGCTTTTACCCGTCAAGATGTATTCATAGAAACCGTTCTTCCTGGAGCTGGTAGTTTTTGCGATTTAGCATTTGCCATTTAGCTTTTGGTTGCTTTAATGAAAGTTATTGAGCAGTTGGATTTATTAGAGACAAATGATTAGATTTGATACACCCAGTCTCTCTCTCAGAAGGAGAGGCTTATCGCAGTTAAGTGGCCTGGAAATTTAGAGCTGCGGCTATCATTCTATTTATAGAACGAAAGAGAGTGCAGAATTGAACCCAGTTGATTAGTATGTGATTGACGTGCAGCTCAAGTCAACCGGCGGTTAGTTCACTCAGATTAAACTTTATTACATATCAAGTTAATAAAATGGTTAACAGATCGGAACACGCACACTTGCTCTCGTGTACTCACACACACACTCTTAAGGCAACTGTGATCATTTCACTGGCAGTGCAGAAGAGGCCTTGACATGTACTTCATACTAATACTCATGAATGCAGACACGCATTAAAGTACTGCAAAAAAAAAATGAAAGCCTTGTATACATAAAATAATGTAATTTATTCCTAATATAATTCATTAAAAATTGCAAAGAAGTGAAGTCAGAGCTGAATTTGCTTTCAGAAATCATTCTAATATGCTGATTTGCTGTTCAAGTAACAGTATTATTTAACACTGCTAATTATTTTAGCAGTGTTAAAAACAGTTGTGGTGCTTAATATTTTTGTGGACTCCATCATTTTTTTCTTGATTTTTTTTTTTGATGAAGAGAAAGAACAAAACATTTGAAAGAACAGCATTATTTAAACATTTGAACATTTTAAACATTGTAACATTTTTAAATGTCTTTAATGTCGCTTTTGATCAATTTAATGTAGCCTTGCTGAATAAAAGCATAGATTAATTTTAAAAAGGCTGAGTTTTGAATGATAGTGTATATTCATTTAAATAGTTGTCCAAAAAACATGGCCATTCAATAGCTCTTTTTATGTAAGCTTTAAAACTCTCTCTTTGTGTCTATATTTATCTTTTCCTTTTCACTGTGTAATTCAGTCTCTTTTAACATCTCTTTGTGAGTGTTTGTCTCTCCCGTCTCGTTCATGTGTGATTTGGCCCAGTTGTGTCATTTACCTGTGAATGAGCTGTAAATGATTGAATGAGCAATAGCCTGAGTCTCTTCTGTCCTAACAGAAAGCCCTTCGCAATATCCAGCTACATTCATTCACATCTGATTTAAGCTGAACAGAAATTAAAGAATCACGCTCATTACAGTGTCTATATTTGTTGAGCTCTTATTGTGCACAGTTGAAAAGTTACATGCTAGCTGAATTACTCATTCTCCTTTCATCCTTTTTAAGACTCAATGGGTCTTTGAAGCTGATAAGAATAGAGAGTTGCGATGGTATCTCAGCTTCCGAGAAGCAACACTCTCCTGTATGCTTATACACACACACACTTCAGGCCCTTCTCCTCAGAAACAACGGTCCTTCTGTCAAGAGCTCGCCGTGGCAGTGTGCCTTAGTCGGCTGCTGGTTGATGGTCAGGGACTGACACTGAGAGCTTGGCGAGTGTTTCTCCCATGGTGCCGTTTGCCAGTATGTGTGAAGGCCTGTTTCCAATATGCCAAGCGTGTCCGGGCACGCGGCAGGGCTGGAGAGGTCCGGCGGGCCCCCTCCTGGTACTTTGTAAACACACTTGTGCGAGTCCGTTGAGTGATCGGTTATGTAAGACACGCGCAGGCCTAAAAACATCTGTACGGACATGCTGTTCTTTGAAGTCTTTGTGGTTAAAAGAGGATGAGTTGATCCTTCAGGATGCATCAAAAGGATTGCACACGTCACTTATGTTTAAATATTCTATAAGTACATTTGTGGCATTTATTTTTTGTAATGTTAGCTTCTTAAACCAAAAACAGCAATTTAATGTGACAATTTCTGTCTTCGCTCTTGAGCTTAAAATTTAACTAAACTGTAAACTTAAATGAAAGGCTTGGTTATATATATATATATATATACAGTGGGTACGGAAAGTATTCAGACCCCCTTCAATTTTTCACTCTTTGTTATATTGC
>NW_015539923.1:406817-407493 GCF_001515605.1 Sinocyclocheilus anshuiensis
AAATAGATAAATTATGTGTGTATATATATTTTATTTTTAGTAGAAAAAAATACATATACATTATTTTTTAGAAAATAATAAAATAAAAAAATAGCTGTATATATATATATATATATAATGGTGACACATTTTGAATTCAACTATTTATTTCATGTTCATATTTTCATATGTTAAAGATCTGGCTTCTTACCAAAATGTACTGTTCTGTGTTACTCAGGTCAGTTGTTTCCACACACATCCAGCAAATCTGTCTGTGAACCTTTATATTTCTAAATTTGCCTCTTTTCATGCATTATGCCCAATTTTTCCGCCTAATATCCATAACTATGTGGACTGGGTTATGGGTGGATTGTGTTATGAACATTAGATTACGTTGACACGGCACATCAAAATCCTTTTTTCAGAAGAGTGAGGAAAATCCTGTTTTCCATGAAATGTCCCCTCTACGCAATACGTATAGTCCACAAATACTCATTATACTGATTTGATTGGACTTAAATATTGAAAATGTTAAAATGAGAAGCATCACTGATGAGATGTGCATGTCTTTTCCTCCTGAATTTATTACAAGAAGAGCCCCATTTACACAAGTGTTTAATTGTGACATAGGCAGCAGAAGCATCCATTTGTGTCTGGAGGCGTGTGAGAGTGTGTGAGTGTGTGAGTGTGTGAGTGT
>NW_015539923.1:407714-408022 GCF_001515605.1 Sinocyclocheilus anshuiensis
TGTGTGTGCGTGTGCCTGTGCCTGTGCCTGTGCCTAACCGCAGTCAGAAGCACTGAGGTGATAATTTTCTAATGGCTGTGCTGCCAGCTAGATCATCACTAAAAACCACTCACAGAATTTCAAATCTCCTGATTAAAAATGCAGTATAATTGGTTGTATTTAGATTAGAGGTCGACCGATAGTGGATTTTGCCGATACCGATAGCTAGGTTGGACCACACTGGCCGATACAGATTAATTAACCGATAGTTTTAAAATTGATACTGAACAAAAACTAAAATAGTGCTTTATTAACAAAAACAGTACTGA
>NW_015539923.1:408089-409782 GCF_001515605.1 Sinocyclocheilus anshuiensis
GATGTGTGCTCCCGGCGCCTATTTATACTATAGTCGCACCGGTAGTGACGTCATGGCTGTCGCCGGCCAACGAGTTGGTGTTTTTTCAATGTATGCTTCAGACACGGGTCACGACGAGGCGTTCCCCATAGCGACCCCTAGAAGACGCAGTTCGAAGTTCCCATGAAAGGGAATCACAATAGCCACGTTTCCATTACCCTTCAAATTGCGCAAATTAAAATTGCCACTTGAAAATATGCCTAATGGAAACACGTCAATTTCGCAAAATCTCCCATATATCGCAAAAAAGTTTTTACACTTGCATGAGGTGGTTTTTCAGGCAATGCAAAATATATTGCAAAACTGCAATGGAAACAGGCATACGTAAAAGTTGCATGATCATTGTTTAATGTACTATAACTGAAAACACCTCATGCGTGGCCACTCAAGTATAAAGGGCTTTCCTTGCCATTAATGCTTGTATAACCCCTCATTTACACTGCATTACGGCTTTGACACGGCCACCGGAGTTGATCGCACCCACTCTAGTCAATGCTTGTGTTTATACCAGCCCCGCCGCGGCATGTTTCAGAAGTGTCCCAGAAGCGGCTCTCCATGCTGCTTTGCTAAAGATACATGTCTTCATCTCATTCGATTAGAAATAATGGCTAGTGCGGTGGCTGCACTATATGTAAACCTATACCAACATCCGTCGCCATGGCTTGTTGCAAGAGGAAAAAATTATGTTTTAGTTGCATAACATCGGTTAATGGAAACATCAATTCGCAATGTTTTTTATTGACATTTATAAAATATTGAAAAGTTTTGCGCAAATCTGTAATGGAGACCCGGGGAATGTCAGTCATTTAAATAATTCCCGCCCACGGAATATGCAAAAAAAAAAGGGGGCGAGGCCTGGTTGAGCTGTGCTAGAGACCATAGACTGTAAAGAAAAAAACATACCACTGGATTGGACTCAAATTGGAATGTCAAAATTGACGGCATCATTCATATTTACAGCTGAGCAGATTAAACTCTTATGGTAAGGAACGTGTCATTTCTGGAACACACTCTTAAGTGATTTGCCAATCACAACACATTAGGACAGCTAACCAATCAGAGCACATTTCATATTTCAGAAGGAGGGGTTTCATCGAAACCGGAACTAAACAGGGTGTTTTTTTTTAGACAGACTGGAAATAGTGGTTCTACAATCATGTAAAATATGTGAAAAATAAATATGTTGGAACAATCAAGCATGAAAACCTATTGTAGTACACCCCAAAAAACAAAGCAAGGCTTCATAAAGGACATAATAGGACACCTTTAAAAATGTTACTGACCAATCATGCATTGGCAACTGTTGCCATCTGCTGGGTTTTTATACTGAAATGGGTTTCTTCTCTGTAAATTCTACATTAAAATAATTTGAATTCTATTCATGGAAATCTCCAGTTCATTCCTATGGGATGTTCTGTAAGTGAGCAACAGTAACTGAAGGGGCGGAGCTTAGTGAAGTGTCAGTTGGCCTTGTAGACCATCAAGCAACACTTTCATCATGGATTACACTACAAGAGCAGGGGGAACAAGTACTTCACTAAGAGGCACTGAGAGAAAGTGTGTGGTTTGCATTTGTCATGTGCTCTGTGTACAGGGCCGGATTTACGCATAGGCATTCTAGGCACGTGCCTATGCTTGCTCGTCCGGGGGGGGG
>NW_015539923.1:411233-417102 GCF_001515605.1 Sinocyclocheilus anshuiensis
GTAAACCTATACCAACATCCGTCGCCATGGCTTGTTGCAAGAGGAAAAAATTATGTTTTAGTTGCATAACATCGGTTAATGGAAACATCAATTCGCAATGTTTTTTATTGACATTTATAAAATATTGAAAAGTTTTGCGCAAATCTGTAATGGAGACCCGGGGAATGTCAGTCATTTAAATAATTCCCGCCCACGGAATATGCAAAAAAAAAGGGGGCGAGGCCTGGTTGAGCTGTGCTAGAGACCAGACCATAGACTGTAAAGAAAAAAACATACCACTGGATTGGACTCAAATTGGAATGTCAAAATTGACGGCATCATTCATATTTACAGCTGAGCAGATTAAACTCTTATGGTAAGGAACGTGTCATTTCTGGAACACACTCTTAAGTGATTTGCCAATCACAACACATTAGGACAGCTAACCAATCAGAGCACATTTCATATTTCAGAAGGAGGGGTTTCATCGAAACCGGAACTAAACAGGGTGTTTTTTTTTAGACAGACTGGAAATAGTGGTTCTACAATCATGTAAAATATGTGAAAAATAAATATGTTGGAACAATCAAGCATGAAAACCTATTGTAGTACACCCCAAAAAACAAAGCAAGGCTTCATAAAGGACATAATAGGACACCTTTAAAAATGTTACTGACCAATCATGCATTGGCAACTGTTGCCATCTGCTGGGTTTTTATACTGAAATGGGTTTCTTCTCTGTAAATTCTACATTAAAATAATTTGAATTCTATTCATGGAAATCTCCAGTTCATTCCTATGGGATGTTCTGTAAGTGAGCAACAGTAACTGAGGGGGCGGAGCTTAGTGAAGTGTCAGTTGGCCTTGTAGACCATCAAGCAACACTTTCATCATGGATTACACTACAAGAGCAGGGGGAACAAGTACTTCACTAAGAGGCACTGAGAGAAAGTGTGTGGTTTGCATTTGTCATGTGCTCTGTGTACAGGGCCGGATTTACGCATAGGCATTCTAGGCACGTGCCTATGCTTGCTCGTCCGGGGGGGGGAAATTATTAGCGAAATAATGCACTTTAGTGGTTATGTGGCCACGACGCAGCGCCTATTAATGGAATGGTCTTTCTCAGTTCTCAAACAAATTAAGAACTACATTAGATTTTTATTGACTAAACACAGGCGCTTATTGCGATAGAAAACACTGTAACAGTTTCACTGATTAAGAAATATTTTTGTTTGCTTGGGTGGTGGTAATATTAGGCCTATTATATTAATAGGCAAGGGGGGCCCAAAAATTTAGTTTTGCCTATGTCACGAAAAGAGGTAAATCCGGCCCTGTCTGTGTAAGTGGGGTTTCTTATATGCCATCTGCAGTTAAAGATCTACTTCAGCATGAATGAAACCCTGTGTGTGTGTACAATACACAGCAGATGCTTTCATTGTTGCTTATTGATTTATGGCATTCTTGGAGTACCACAAAATTGCCCACCTGCCCTTTTTGCACACCTTGCGCTTTTGATAAACACACACACACAAAACTCATACACACACTGCTTTTAAACTGCAGTATCCTAGCAACTAAATGCTGAAGGACTTGTATGTGACTGCATATGTTTTTAGTGTGTCTGGTGTGGTCACCACATGTGTTTCTTCAGTTAGTGTAGAATATCACTGGATGAATCAGTTTCCGGTTAAACACAATGTTCTGCACCGTCTCAGATTCCATTGGTCATTCAACTCACGTCATCTATCTGTTCTCCCTCTTCAAGCTTATTTCCGAAAGGAAAAAGATGTTTGAATGTGTGCTGAGATCACATTCATGCACACACCACACATCTAAATGAGAATGTATCATAGACTTTGTGTGTGTGTTTTTATAAAGTGTAAAGTTGATTATAATTATTTTCATATATATACACAGTATATATATATTTATTTATTTTTTTTTGCATTTTTAGAATAAAAAATAAAGTGTTTGCTTTGTATGACTGATTTTCCAGTTGATGCAAATTCTGTCAATTACTAACCTTTATTTATTTATTTATTTATTTTTAATCCAGGTATTATCATCTAGGATGTTAGCTAACTTTTATGGGGATCTATGTGTGATCATCAACCAAATGTGTGTTGATGAGATGATAATTAATGTCTCGCTCCATCTCTCTTTCTCTCTCAGTGTTAAGTATAGGAGAAGGGGGTTTCTGGGAAGGGACGGTGAAAGGAAGAACCGGGTGGTTTCCTGCAGACTGTGTGGAGGAGGTACAGATGAGACAGTTTGATCCTCGACTTGGTAAGAAGTGGCACACAAATACACATTTGCATACTAGGGCTGGGCAATATATTAAATATTTATACTGTATTAGATATTATTCTGTTGGCAATATAAAATCAAACAACATTATGAGAATTGTGATGAATTTCACTTTTTTGCCTTTATAACTGTGCCAGTATACTAGATTTGCACCTGCAACTTGTTTGATTCACTTCTGTGTCAGTTTTATTGAATCAGTTCAAAATGATTCATACTCTAGAATTTTACTTTAAATTTCCTTAAAATGTGATCATTTATATTATATTGTTGGATTATACTATACTTTTATTGTATTAAATGTTGTGTGTGTGTGAGAGTCCTAAGGCTGATAGTTTCTCCTCTCTAATTTCCTTTAGTTTCAGTAGAAAAGAGCATCGATTCTCCTGAGAACAAAGAATGTAACAACCAGTAAGATCCCTCGAGACCACACTTAATTTGTAATTGGTCTCCTTCTTCCAATTAGAGTAAAATTAACAGTTTCTCTCCTTTTTGCTTCAGATCACATGTATACACAGACACACACACATTTGAAAACACAGTGCTATTGCATTTTCCAATTTATAACATCTTTCTAATGGAGGAAGCAGTGTTTGTTTTGCCATCTACATCCTCTTATAATTTTGAAGTATGTGCGGATATAGTGGTTTTCGGTGTATATGGGGCAAATGTACACATACCCTATGGAGTCCTTTTAGAGAACTTTAAACAATTTTTTTTTCTAATTTAAGAGGGTTTTGTGCGTTTAAAACCAACATAGAAAATCTCTGCTAGAAAAAAAAACATTTGTGTAATTGGACCTTTGACTTAGTTATGACTGTGATTCATTATTACCCTGCCGGTGGAAGTTGTAACTACACCATTTGGACCCAAAATAAGTGCAGAGAAGCATTTCAAATGAGAAGTGTCCCTGTGGTTTTCCACCAAAATAAAAGCCCTTTAAAAAATATTACTATTGTAATTGTACTGCTGTTAAATAATAATAATTATATTATTATTGTTGTTGTTGTTGTTGTTTATATTACTATGAAATACTTTAATAGTATTAGTGATATTTCTTTATTGATTTGTTTATCATTAAATTAAATTAAATTAAATTAAATTAAATTAAATTAATGTCTTTCCCCAATTTGTTTTACCTGGTTTATAATGAAATAATGCACATATAGTTTCCTGGCTGAAGTTATCGGCCATTAGCAGGTGTGGCAAACTGTACGTTTTTTGGCATGCTAACAGGCAAATTTCTCCAGGTATTCCAGTGCTCTTTAAGTGTGTTTCAGCACCAGCTGTGGTGGACAGCTCCCTGATTTCACTGGACAGCTCCTGCACATCAGGAAACTGAAGACTAGTCCAGAACTGCAGCGCTTCACTGTATGACAGATGCACTGTGAAATGTGTGTGTGTCTACATCTGCACACTCTGATCTCTAGTATCTCTGCTCTAAAGCTGGTAACACTAGGCGGTCTGTAATAGGATTGCATAATGCCGCTTATGAGAGTGTGTGTTGCTGTGTGTCATTGTCCAGACTCCAGTCACAAGCTATTGGTCAATTAAACAATGTGGGAAGACAGACCTGTCATCTGTCCATCTCTATCAAGACCCGCAAGAATGAAAATGAGCGTGTGTGTGTCTGTGTGTGTCTTTTGTGTTAGCATTTATCCAGCGATAACAGATGAAAGCTCTTTGACAGTGGAGGCAATATGTTTCGCCTCAGTGAAGCGATGAAGACAGCGCTGTGTACAATTAACTTACCCAAACAAATCCCTTTATGTGCTCCGACTGTGTGTGTGTGTGAGTGAGTGTGTATGTACACATATGCATGTGTGTTTAGTTGTGCATGTCCACAAATGAGTGTGTTTGACTCCAGAAAAGTGTACAATATGGGACCTTTAACATTCAGTAGAATAGAATAAACCCCTGTGAAATTAAATTGGTGGTTTGTAGTGCATGTGTTGGCATCATCTATTTGCTGCTGTACTCTTAAACTTGAACAAAATCACTTTTAGCAGAAGTACACATTTATAATCTACAGACTTTTACAGATTTTTTTAGGAAAAGGAGCCAAAAATAGAGATAAACTACACATAGCAGAAGTAAACATTTTACATGCATTTTCACATTTTAATCCAATTAAATTCTTTCTTGAATTTCCCTCCCTTTTCTAAGAAGTAGCAGTTGGCTAATTATTATTCACGGCTGTTATGGAAAACTAAACACTATTGTTTTTTTTTTGTGTTTTTTTAAAAAGGGTAGTGGCTGGGTATCATCGCCGCCAGTGTTATTTTAGTATTATTTATGTACTATATTTATTACTAGTTTTTATTAATATTTTAAATTAGCTTTTATTTTTATATTTTTAGTTTTCATTTATGTTTTAGTATTTTTTGAATGTAGTTTTGTCATTTTTATTAGTTTTTTATATTCGTATTTAGGATTAATTTCATTTTATTTCAGTTTTTTGTTTTAGTTTGTTTAAATTTGATGTTTATTTTTCTAATTATCAATTTTAGTGATTCAAATTAAACCTGTTTCAGTTAATAGCCAAGGCAACATTTCTAATTTTCGAGTTACATTTTTTTATGTAATACTTGAAGAGTTTGGTTCCAAAACGCTATAAATCCATTTTGATTAATTTGAGTAAAAATGTGTTTTCTTTACCAAGAAAGTGGCAAGATGAAAACCACTATTTTCTGTTTCAAACTTTCACATAGCATCTTTAGGTTATAATAACATTAAAAATTCAAATCCAGATTTAGATTTTCAAAGATTTATTATAAAATTTTATTATTTTTTCCCCAAAATGCAATAAATCCATGACACGTTTTTTTTTTTTCTTCAAAATGCAATAAATCCATTGAATCAATATAAAAGTTATTTTTCATATTGAAACTGTTGAAAATACACAACATAGTAAGTTGATCCACATATGACAGCCTCTGAACTTGGTCAATACTAATCTTATATGCAGGCACTGGACTAAAAATACATTCAATCAGTCATCGCTCCCAAAATGAATTCAACGGTCATCTTGTTAATGCTATAAATTAATTACAACAATAAAAGAAAATTTCATCATGAACATACATGAACAACAATATCACATTAAACCACAGAAATTCCAAAATGACATTTCCCGTACATTCAACTTCCAAAATTCATTCATCTTTGCCATGTTAGGCTACATTAATTTAGTTATAGTGCTGTAGCTAGGCTATGCTGTATTAACAAAAACATTAAGAGCATTAATAAAAACACTTACACTGACAAGCTACGCAGTATCGCGTTCATAATCGAATGCGACTCATCTTAGATTTCGAATGCGATATTGCAGTGATCTGCGTTTGTCGCGGTTTGGAAAAAAAGGGAGAAAACATGACAGAATAACTCAGTGGATATCGCATTTTGCATAAAATTAAAAATTGACTTTTCAATACCGACCAGATACAATACCGATTTTGGCGGAAACTCCTTTCTTTTTTTTTAATGGCGTTTATCGCGTTTTGGAACCAAACTCTTCATACACACACACACACACACACACACACACACACACACACACATATATATATATATATATATATATATA
>NW_015539923.1:417117-424199 GCF_001515605.1 Sinocyclocheilus anshuiensis
TACATTCAACTTCCAAAATTCATTCATCTTTGCCATGTTAGGCTACATTAATTTAGTTATAGTGCTGTAGCTAGGCTATGCTGTATTAACAAAAACATTAAGAGCATTAATAAAAACACTTACACTGACAAGCTACGCAGTATCGCGTTCATAATCGAATGCGACTCATCTTAGATTTTGAATGCGATATTGCAGTGATCTGCGTTTGTCGCGGTTTGGAAAAAAAGGGAGAAAACATGACAGAATAACTCAGTGGATATCGCATTTTGCATAAAATTAAAAATGGACTTTTCAATACCGACCAGATACAATACTGATTTTGGCGGAAACTCAATTTGTTTTTAAATGGCGTTTATCGCATTTTAGAACCAAACTCTTCATTTATATTGTATTTTATTTTATTTCAGCTTCATTAAAGTTTTAGTTTTACACCATGTCTACACTGAAAAAAATTATGCTAATTTTTTTTTAAGGTAAGTGGTTGCAAACAATTTATTTTAGCTACATTTAAGAAAAAATTTGATTGCAACCACTTACCTTAAAAAATGTAGTAAATTCAATTAATCCTTTTTTTCAGTGTACACCAGCTCCAACTTCCTGTTTCAATACGAAATACTCGTGACATGATAAGAAATACATGCACTTATCATGGTATTTCATCTTTTATTAAACTAAACTAATGGTTTCATTAACTTAGCCGTTATTTAACTAGGTATTCATTTTAACGTTTATTTAAAAAAACTTTTTATTTTATAAAATTTGTGTAATACTAAATAGATATAAAAGAGTAGAATGTTTATTTTGAGAGTTGACTTGATTTAACTTTTAACTCAGCAGGTCACTTAAAAAAAATATTATTTAAAGGACCACAACCACACTCTTCTTGTGAGAAGACTGTCTGTGTGCTGCTCTGCGCTTCTACTCTTCTGATATGGTACGGAATAGCTGTACACTATTTAGCATGCTGTTCAGCGAGTGTAGATTGCATTTATACACATTTACCAACACACTGGAATTTCCATCAGCGGTGCTGCAGTGTGCAGCGGGATCTGGAGGGCATGTCTGGAATCAGTAACCACCTACAGACCCACACCGACCAGCGTACCTGCTCTCTCGCTCTCCCTCTCTCGCTTGCTCTCTCTCTCTCTCTCTCTCTCTCTCTCTCCATCTCTCTCTCTCTTTCTCCCTCCGCCCCTGTCTCAGTCGATGACTCATCCTTCTGAATCACCCAAATAGTTCCGTTGCTATTTTTAGTCTCATTTATGGGTTTGGGTGCAGAAACTCCCTCAGTTTTTTCTTCTTTCTTTTGTTTGATGTTGTTTTAGCAGACTCTCACGATCCCTTCACTGTCTGTCTCTCTTACGTAGTTGGCAGACACTTTTTTGGGGTTTTCACATGTTGAGTTTTTTATGATGCCTTGTGTCATTCGCAGAAATATTGGTGGTGTTTGCTAAGGTAATCACTGTTACTGCTGTTAATAGTTTAGGTTAGTGATTTGAAATCCATGACTTTAAGTATACAAGTAGCATATAACATCCTGCACCGTTTGGACTGCAGACTGAACGGAAACAATACCGGAAATTATGCCACTTGAGTTGTGCTATTATTTTTCCATGTGATCAGACCTGAAGTTTTCACCCGTGGGCAGTAAAATGGGAAAAATCCTGTAGACTTGCATTGAAGGAACAAACTGAGACATTTCAAGAGACCAGAATATCATAGAGCGGTGGATTTTTTTGACTTGGGCCAGTGAGTAACAACCATAGAAACAACCTAGCAAGCACTCAGAACACCCTAGCATAGTGTTTTTAAATCTAGTTCATCTTGTTATTGTGTCATTTTGTAATGTGTTTAAATGTTGATTTGGAACGCTCTACATAGACAGCAACTCTGAAACAGTGCTTAGATTCTGTGAATAGTGATATTATCTTGTTGCTATGCTAACAATATCTTGTTCTAAGTACCAAGTACAGTATAGTTTAAACTATTTTTAGATAATGTTTTGGTGTGGAATGAAATAGTATTTATAATAAGGTAGCTCACTAGGTTTTGGAGCAGAGCTATTACTATGGGAGAAAAAAATGATGTAGAGAGAAATGGCAAAAGAAATGGCAAGTAGCAGACTGAATTAAATGTGAAATTTTAAAGTAGAAAAACCGAAATGGCATTTTCTTGTAAAACATACTCCAGAAATGTTTTATTTATAACTTCGGAAAATCATTTTTGACAGTATATGTGAAACACTGAATACTGAGAGAGCATTTTTGTGTCACACACACCATGCGCATATTTTCTCCAGTACACTGAGACTCATACATTTTCTTGAGTTAATGGTTTCGTGTAGAAAATAAGTTTTAAAATGTGTTATTTTCTCATTCTGAGAGGCTAAAAACAGTCCAGGGGGTTAAATTGTCTTTCGTATCACTGTCACTCAGTCAGGGCTGTCAAAAAGGATTGTCAGTCACATGGTGAGAAGTGTTTGACTCTGTGACTAAAGGGTACAGACAGTAGGCGCGTTTCCATTACAGATTTGCTCAAAACTGTGGCGATATTTTATAAATGTCGATAAAAAAGTATTGCGAAATGACAGCATTTCCATTAAACAATGTAATGCGACTAAAACGTAACCTTTTGCCTCTCGCAATAAGTCATGGCAACGGATTTTGGTGGGATTTTGGCTATATTTATTCAAAGGAGGCGTATGCAGGTATCTTTACAGAAGCAGCACAGAGAGCCGCTTCAGAAACGTGCGTGGCGCGGCTGGAATAAGCACAAGCACTGACTAGAGTGGCCGCAATCAGCTTCAGTGGCCGTATCAGAGCCACACTGCACCGCAGACGTGTGCAGTGTAAATCGTCTAAGCATTAATGGTTGGGAAAGCCCCTTATACTGGAGAGCGGCCACGTAAGAAGTGTTTCTTGGATGTTTTAGTACATTGAAGAATGATCATATGACTTTTTACATACGCCATGTGACCTGTAAATGCGAAGAAAAAAAAAACCGTTTCCATTGCAGTTTTGTGAATTATTCCTTTTTCGCATTGCCTGAAAAACCACCTTATGCGAGCGTAAAAACTTTTTTGTGATATATGGGCATTTTTGCAAAATTGACGCGTTTCCATTAGGCGTATTTTCAATTCGCAATTTCAATTTGTGCAATTTGAAGGGTAATGGAAACGCGCCTAATGACAGAGGAAGAAAGGGAGAAAGAGGCCATTTCTGTTTCAAAACCAAGTGAGCTTCCTACGGAGGCAGCATGCTAAGACATTAGCGGTATGCGCGCTCCCAATGTGAAGGCTGTTTCGGAAGGTAGGAAAACCAACATTTTTGGAAATCCTGCTTCAGCCAAATTCTAATGCAGAGAAGGCAATCCCAGAATGCATTATAATGAGTTCAGTAAAAAATTCAAGATGGTGGAAGTGGCGAGAAAACGTTGAGTATAAATACATTCAAAAACTATGAAGGGTCACTAAAAATAGTTGGGTGTCGTTAAAAATGTATTGTTTTGTCCAATATTTGTGTGTGCAGTATACATTACTGTTCAAAAGTTTGGGGTCAGCAAGATTTTTTCATGTTTTTGCTCTCCAAGGGTGCATTTATTTAATAAAAATACAGTAAAAACAATAATATTGGGAATAGGGATGCCACTAACGATTATTTTGGTAATCGGTTGATTATTCTGACGATTAATCGACTAATCGGAAATTATATATATATATATATATTTTTTTTTTATTTTTTTTTTTTGTGGTAATGAAAATAGACCTTAGCACACAACAGCCTTTAAAATTACATAAAATACATATGTAATAGCAATGAGGAAATAATAACTAGTTCATATAAAGTATCAAAAGCAAGTAATCATATGGTTTTATTGAACAAAACTGTTAAAATACATCATGTATTATAAACAATCGAACTAATGTACATTATGCATTATATCATATGCCTGCAGAGGGTGCAATCTAATCCTTGTTTAATATTGACTAAGCAACAGAGTGAGGGTTTACACTTTTATTTTGATCGCGATGAACAGTTAGCATATTGAGAAAGATATTGATGTATTTATTGTCCTGTGTTTGCGTAGGTTTATAAATGATGCACCTTATGAATCTAAAGAAATGGCCAAATGTTCCCAGATGAATGTTATAATAAACCCAAACTCTCAACAATATGCAGCGATGGAGTTTGAGACTCTCCAGACATGTAGATGATAACGGTTCGCGAGAAGCAGCATTTAATGTGAACGCAACTGCTCTGAGACGCACACATGTAAATAATTAAAGCACATATATTAAACTTGCATTGCATATATTTATTTAATTGAATCGTAGCGTGTGAATTCACAATAGCGTTATGCTTTATTATGAGTTTTAAATGGATTTAATATATCATGCTGCCTTGGAAAATGGTCTAATAATGCGTTTCATGGATTCTCTTCCATGGAATGCGCCACTTCCGGTATTTTACAGGTTACTTGACACGGGCAAAATGCAATGAAGGATTTTTTTTAAATGAGTACTCGAATTGAATCGAGGAATTGTGACAGCCCTAATTGGGAAATATTGTTTATGATTTAAAATAACTGTTTTCTGTTTTAATGTTTTAAAAATGTAATTTGTTTCCGTGATGTCAAAGTGGAAACATGATCCTTCAGCAATTATAATATGCCGATAAAAGAAACATTTTATTGTTATCGAAATTGAAAACATTTCTGCTGCTTAATATTTCTTGTGAAACTGAATGCATTTTTTCAGGATACTTTGATGAATAGAGAGTTCAAAAGAACAGTGTTTATTTGAAAATAAATCTTTTGTAACATTGTAAATGTCTTTACTGTCACCTTTGATCAATTTAATGCATCCTTGCTGAATAAAAGCATTAATTTCTTAGAAAATAAATCTTACTGACCCCAAACTGCTAAACGATAATGGGTTGGATTCACAGGGAACACTCATACTGATAAAAATGTATATCCTGAACGCACTGTAAGTCACTTTAGATAAAAACCCTCTGGAAAATGAATGAATAAATAAATGTGCATTTAAAAAACGAGGGAAAATGAAAGAGAGAAAGAATATCAGTAAGTGAGAGGGAAGTTAGTGAGATAACAGCAGGAATGTATTCCATTAAATTAGCTTTCATGTTATTAATTTCTTTTCTGCAGGTTAAATGTGATTTCATTGTACGGTGGCTCTTTTGCATACTGTTCAGAGATAGTTACCATGGGAAACACGGGATAGTCTGAATATGTATGTATATGTTTAACCTTGCTTTATCCTGAAGGGAAAATTTTATAACGGAGCCAACTATATTTGTAACTATGTATTGCTATGTTGTTGCTAGGGTGTTGAAACAATTTTCTCTCAGAAATTGCTTGTGAATTTTACAATTAATTACAAAGAAATGGGAGGTAACATTGAATTAAATGTAACATTTTCAAATAGAAAGACTGAAACAGTATTTTCTTTTAAAACATACTACAGTAATCTTTTATAACTTTGAAAAAGAAATTTTACATGGTATGTTCTTTGATACGCTGGTCTCTAGATACAGCTCGAGGTCTTCAGCAATAGTGATATCATTTCTTCAGCACTAATGATTATGTGCCTGCACAGGCTGAAGTGAAGTGAATGAGGCGTGTCACATGATCAGATGTGTTGAAGGGCGACAGGTTTGGCTCGGTGTGACTGTCAAGTCTGATGAAGGTCTGTAATCTTTAAACTTGAACCCACAACCTTCAGGTTACAAGTCCGACTCTCTAACCATTACGACTGCCCCCATATACACTGTGTAGTAGACTGATATTTTGTAAAGTTTTTGAAAGGCACATTACAAACAAAATTAGTAGTAGTAGTAGTAATAAATAATAATAATAGTTCATATACTTTTTCTGAAATAATCTAAGTGTAAAGTTTATAAAGTATCCTTGTGTTTTGAAAAGGCTTAATATAAACAAAAATATATTATTTTTAATATTAGACTGATTGATTGTAAAGTATCCTTGAGTTTTGGAAAGGCTTTATATAAACTATTATTATTATTATTATTGCAGCTGCTATTATTACTAGTAGAATAATAGAGTTTTTATTAATTAATCTGAGTTTAAAATTTTTTAAGTATCCTGAGTTTTGGAAAAATGTGCTATATAAATAAAGATTATTATTATTGTTATTATTAATATTATTGATAATAAATTTTAGGGATTAATCTGACTGATTGTAAACTATCCTTAAGTTTGGATAGGTGCTTTATAAATAAAAATAATTTATAGTAGTATTATTTTTTTTGTTATTTATAAATTGCAAAATAATAATAATAATAATAATACACAGGACAAAAATGGGTTGCACTTGGATTTTGAGGTGGTGAAACATTACGCTACTTTTTAAGGCCTATTTTTTACATTAGCATACAATTAGAATAACTTTTTTTTTAATTTCCTACTTATATATTATTGTGGTCGTATAGAAATGTGGTCAAATATTGTTTATTTCTGCTCTATTGATTGATTGATATTTTTCTCTGTTTACACAATCCTTGTTACATCAGCAGAAAAGTCATTTCAGAGACAGAGAAAGCTGGGTTGATTAAAAAATTATCAGCATTTTGTGACTGAGAAAGACACTAAACTTCAGCACTATCCGTACCAATGTACTGTAAGACTCTTTACTTAGGAAAGCTTGTGCTGAAGTCTCCCAGATTCATCTCTCTCAGGTCTCACCATTCATAATCCTCATCCTATGACTTGGGAAAAATGGGCTGCTTGCCATAAGAGAGACAGTCAAATGCAGCGACCCCTTTCTCTCATCTCGGCACAAAAATGGGTCGGCTCCGTGCAGGGCAGCCAGAGGCCATGGAGAGACAGAGAGATGTCTGGGAGAAAGCCGGAGAGATTAAAAACAGTGTTGAGGATGAAGGGAGAGAGTGTAAGCATGAGGTAATGCTGAAATCACATCAGCAGCTATTCTACTTCTGAACACTCTGATCAAGCGTGGAAAGAGACCTGCCGCCCCATTGATCTGACCTATTTACTGCACCGTGTGTGTGTGTGTGTGTGTTTGAGTTTCTGTGAAAGAGAGA
>NW_015539923.1:424209-425253 GCF_001515605.1 Sinocyclocheilus anshuiensis
TATAGTTTTATTTAGCACCACTGAGAAACTAAAGTCTGCTAATTTAATATTTGGAATGAATTGGTTTGTTTTGAATGGTATTGTAAAGCTTGTGTCTCTCTCTGATGATTTTGGATAGAGGACCCTGTTGGCAAAAAAGAGGAAGCTCTGAAAGCAAGCTCAGACCATATCAGTAAGCTGTGGAGATGAGAACAGGACAGACCCCGCTCAGAATGAATCACACATGTCTGTTCAGAGCGGCAGAGAGAGCGAGAGATCGAGGGCTGAATGTATCTATCAGTGTGGTGAACTGGGACGCTGTTGTCTGGCCAAAGGCACAAGCTCTTCTTAGAGCACTGGCCCTTCAGCTCTAGATATCCACAGAAGAGATATGACTACACCAGCAATATGGCAACAACAATCAGTTAATCTGATGATATTTGGCCATTTCAAGATTAGCAGCATCAGCTGATAACCTGATCACTTGGTCAATTAACAGACATACACTTAAGTGTTTGTCTCCCCACTTTGCCAATTCCAAATTCTACTGACAGTTCTGTCAATGGATAGTAAACTATTTCTGTTTGTTTGTTTTGTTTTGTTTTTAACGTTTTTCTATCATTGAATTGTATTAGAACATTATATTACCCAACAGACATTTTATTTGGTACATTTATTTATTTAAAATGTATTATTTTAAATATTTTGTAATTTATTAATTTATTTATATTTATGAACTCATTAACTCAAGTTTTTATTCTTAATATATTTTTAAAATATTACAATTTCTTTGTAGTTATTTCATATATTTATTTTATAATTTATTGTTTCAGGTATTTTGTAATTCATGTATTCATCATTTAGGTGTGTGTGTGTGTACATATATATATATATATATATATATATAATTTTTAATTAGAATTTATAATGGAAATATTTTAGATATATAATAGTCTGTACAATTGTAATTATTTTTCATTATTTTAAGTTTTACAATTTTACAATTTATAATAATTTCATAATGTTTATAGTTTATATTAGTTCATATATTTTATCAAATTATTT
>NW_015539923.1:425264-426989 GCF_001515605.1 Sinocyclocheilus anshuiensis
TTTATAACAGATGTATTAAATAATTTTATTTATACGGTCTAATTTTATTTATACATCGTTTTTGTTATATATTTTTATTTTATTGTTATTTGTATTCATAATGTATTAATTCTATTAGAATTTTAAATAAGTTAGGTATATTTATTTATTTAGATATATATATTTGTCTGTATATAATTCAAATGTTATTTATACATAGTTTCTGTTATATATTTTTATTTTATTATTTGTATTTATAATTTATTAATATATATATATTTAAATCTTTTATAGTTTATTAATGTATTCATCATTTATGTATATTTATTTATTTATTTAGAGATATATATTTATCTGTATATAACTCAAGCGTCATTTATCTATAAAGAGAGTTATAAAGCAATAAGGTCAAAAACATCTTCTTTTTTTTTTCAATTTTAGTGTCATTTCCTGTTTCGATGTGGATGAAAAAAGTTATTTATACCCACAGCAGATAAACTCTTCAAGATGGCTTGGTGCCTTTTTCACATAGCTGATGTAAATCAGAGAAATTCTCACAGTGCCTCATATCCTGGAGATCTATTCTGCCATTTGTTTTGATTTAAAAAAAAAAATCTGAATATTAGACTTCTTTAGGCTTCAAGTGTGCTTTCATTTCAAAATCTGTTTGAGTTCTGGCCATCCACATCCCATCTGTGGCATACGGACGCTTCCCATAATCCCTCGCTGGCACCGAGGCCCTGCCATGCATTATGCTGTTCATTTAAAGTAGGAGCATATTTTACAAAAGCATTTAGCACTTTAAACTGTTGAGCCGGAGGGGAGTGTGATTGGTTATGGGGCTTTGACAAGCTTCAATCATTGATCATGTCGTCAAGTTGCCACGATGAAGCTTTGAGACTCTGAAGGCCTTTATAGACTGTCACTCAACTGATCAAGACTTTGCAGAGAGTCATTTTTGCTACTGAAATACGTGATTTGCCATTGAAGTCATCGATTATTTCTCCCAAGATGGCTTGATTCTCCTGCATGGATTTGTCATTTCCTGCAGTTTTTTTGCTCTATTCTTATGCAAGAGTGTTTTTCAGGTTACTCATAATTTTTCTGACAGCCTTTTTATCTCGCTATGAGTTTAGTGAAGCAGTGCCGGTGCATGTGTGTGTGGGATTGTGTTCATTTGGCCACTCTGTTGGAATAAATGGTCTAGTTGTTCATTTAGCCATCTGGAATGGATGTGACTCAGCTGTGCTTTACGAACTTTTAATCTCATTTCCGGATCCTGTCTGTATGGCAAACAACTGCATCAACATATCCCATTCCTGAACAGATAATATATTGATTCATATACAGTGTGTGTTGATGTAGTTTGTCGTTTGACAGATGATTGCTGCATGTAGCCCTCGGATCTCTCTCTCTCTCTCTCCCTTTTCTCTCACTCCTCTTCCTGTAAGAATGATAAATGATTGCATTATTAATCTTCCTCTGGACACAGATGGCGAGAACCCGTGTAATCAACGACACACACATGCACATGTCCATATGTTGATTTTATTTTTGCGCAGTTATTAATAAAGATTATGCATAATGGGTAATGCATAGTTTTTTGTGTTTTATCATGTATAAATTTTATAATTTATAATTGTTTATAATGTATTTATCATAATGTATAATTATAATGTAATTATTATGTATAATTTGAAATCAGTTTATATATATATATATATATATATATATATATATATATAT
>NW_015539923.1:427095-427977 GCF_001515605.1 Sinocyclocheilus anshuiensis
AGTTATATATATATATATATAACTTAAAATTAAAGTATATTCATATAATTCATTAATTTTATGATTAATATGTTAAATAAAAATAAATAAATAACAGCACCACTTGTCTCGTACGTATTCTGTGATTTCGGAGCAGCCCAAGCTGTTTCTCATCGCGCTGTGTGAAATACAGACTGAACAGTGGCTCAAAACACCCGACCGCTGCATGAGGCTGGATAAAGCAAACCAGTGTCGCGCTAGTAAAGTTTTGATGGACGACAATTGTAATCAAAGTAAAGACGATTACAGTGACAGCGTATTTTGGAGAAGTCTGTGAGGAACAGTGGTGTTTATGTACATATGGGCATCAGATGCTTCAAACACGATCACTTGTTCTGTCAGAGGAACTGTTCACTGATGACGTCGAGCCGCCTTCAGATCGCTGAATTTCCCCACATTCAGAATGTTTTCATTTTTCATTTCTATTTTGGTGTTTAGTGATTCTGAATGGATCCGTATAGTAGCTATATGCAGTCCTTTGGCATCTCCCTGTGGTCTTGATTGGTATTGCAGGTTGACTTGTGCTAAACTGTTACTGTATAATTGAGCCTTAAGTACTTTTAAGTTAAGTTTTTAAATAATGTCTGCAGTGACATTTTTGCAAAGTATGTTTTTAAAAAAGAACACTGAAGGTTTAAATCTGCCTTGAATTTATTTTGTTTAAAAATAATAACATGGAATTGAAAAGTAATAACACTAGAATACAAAGGATTTTGTGAATAGAAAAGGTTGGGGGGCCTTGGAGTAAAAAAAGGTTGAGAACCACTTCTATATGCAATACTAATACCAGTGCTTATATATGTGCGTATATATCACTCTCTTTCTCTTTAGTTCTCTCTTTCC
>NW_015539923.1:428279-436415 GCF_001515605.1 Sinocyclocheilus anshuiensis
TGTGAATTTGATCTGTGCGTCCTTCCTTGCCTTCAAGTCATTAAAATGCTAATGCATGCTTTAACTTCTCAATTCTGTGGTGGCAGAGTAGGACACAGTCAGTAGATGTAACTCTCGCTTTTCCTCTCTCTCTCGCTTATATTCTTTCTTTTGAAATTTAATCAATTATCAATGTAATGTAATTATTAATTACATTAGTCTCTGTAAAGTGACTAAAGTGTGAGTATAACAGGCATATTTTTAGACTTATGGAATTGTGAGTTAAGAACTTTTTATTAAAAGAGGTCTAATTTTTTTAAAGCAGGTTTTCCTATTTGCTATCAACTTTTTTCTATCGATGAATTATGGGCTGTTTTTGTATGTATAAATTAATTTATTAATTTATTTATTTATTATAATTTGTTTATTCTATAATTTAGCATAAATAATTTGTAATTAACTCATTTATTTATAATTTTTGTCATATTTCTTTTTATTCATTTATTTATATGCATTTATTTCTGTATATTACATATACTACTGTATATTTCATTTGAAATATTTTGTTAAAAAGGTCATGTCATACTTTCATCATTTTATTTTATGATATATAATATTTTTTTCTGCAGACAAATATTTAGTCATAATTTAGTAATAAATTTCCATTTTTTATCATCTCTCTGATCATTTGTCTCTTGTCAGAAGTAGAGTAAGTCATATGCAATATAGGATAATACTGCAGGGTCGTATACCACAGTTTACTCTTATTATTAGTTTGAATAGTATCTATAAGTATTAGTACAAATCCGGCTTCATGTACGCAATATTCATCTGTCATTTATTTTTTTGCACTGAAAGACAAAGTATTTTTACAGTATGTTTTTATAGTGTGCTGAACTTGTTTATTTCGAAACATCAAGGAAACTTTGATGTATCATAATATGACTCCTTTAACATACAATCAGCAAGACACTTCGCAGACTGTCAAAGCAAGAGAGGACTGAAGAAGAGCAGACATGCACAGAGGGAATACCAGAGTGTGACACAGGAAGGAGTGGAGACAGGGGACGGAAGAAAAGACAGAGGAAATATGCATTAGTAATCAGACCAGAGCAAGTGGGTCACTGAGTTTATTAAGAAAGGGGAGAGAGAGAGAGAGGAAGACATGTTGAATTCAATAACACGGAAAGCAAAGTGTAATTCAATAACCGCTGTAACACAATTTCTAATGTATCTAGGAAAGAATTGCATGTGTTTGACCGTCTGTTCTTGCCAGAAAATGTTTGTAAGATTCATTATTTGTAAGATTCTCAGGGTGTGTTTGTGTGTGAACGAGAATATGTGTATATGTGTGTCAGCAGATTGGCCTTCTGTAGGGGAGCAGTGCATTGATTTCCAGCCCAAAGTCCAATCACATAAATCTAGTCTGGCTTGAAACACCAGGCCTATTAGCCAGACTCTCTGACTGGATTAACGAGACCACATTCTCTCTCACACACACACAAATATACAGTTAACCTTGCCTGTGCATTTAATTAAGATCGTCTACATTTTTGCACACAAACAAACACCCACATATTCGCAGAAGGCTAGAGACATGCTATCGGCTCTGAAATGCAATGCAAATATGATAAACGGCACTGAAAATGACAAATAGGGTGTTTATGATGATTAATGTTTAATATGTGTCATGTTTTTCTTTCAGAGACGAGAGAGGACCGAACCAAGAGGCTGTTCAGACATTACACTGTGGGCTCCTATGACAACTTTACCTCATATAGGTAATGTATATATTTGTGCGTGCATAAAAAATATATGTAGGGCATTTTGGTTATCAATAGTTCAAAGCAACCCTGAGAAAGTTATAGTCTGACTCAGTGGAGTCTGTCATTTGTGGTATTCAGTCTCTACTGCCATCTAGAGGATAGAGGGTGTGAACACACATTATATCATGCTTTTACCATTTATATTTGCTTTTAATTTACACACACACTTAGTTCACATTTCACATTTTATTGCATGCAACATATTTCTTTTTGTTTCTGTTTGTTTTAGATTCAAAAATAAATGCATAAGAACTTGATTCCATTGAGAACGAAGAACTACATTAAATTTTACATCCGAGTGTAATAAAAAACAATCAGCGCATGCTATTAAAGGAGAGGTCATGTTTTACATTATGCTCAATGTTACAGTGTAATTGGATATGCAGATCTACTTATGAATAATATCTACTGTGTTTCAAGGGACAGTCAAATTAGATTGTAGTTAATTCTGTCCCACCAGCGAATATGAGCAACAAAATATGATGTTGTATGCTTTAATATAAAAATAATGGCAAAATAAATGTATTTTCTATATTTTATACATATTATTAAATGCATTTATTTTATTCAAAATTAATACATTTAGATATCTACTACAGTTTCTCACAGCATTGCACAGCTTCTCATTTAAAGTTTGTATAGTTTTGTACTACAAAAGCAGTAAAACGTTTATATATTGTATACTTATCCTGATGCAAGACTGACAAAATGATTTGATTTACACCCCAGAAGCTAAATGGTGACATTGGTGAAATGTATTTTCATTATACAAAGTTGCAGGTCAGAGTGAATTTGAATACTGCAGGTGAATTTTGCAGGTTTTGAATTCTATGCAGCTATATACTTTATTCAGGCTTGTGCATATTTAATTTTGGGGATGAAAACAAGGCTATGAGAGATAGATGTACAGTTTAATGGATTGTACTGTTGTTTAACAAACCTACCGATTGTTCGGTGTCTTTCTGAAAACAAAAAAAAACAAAACAAAACTCCATAAAACAGTTTTAAAAGCTATAAGTTGTGAAAATTAAGTGATCTAAGACTTGTACACTGTGTGCCATTCTAAAGACTGTAAAGTGTATGCCTCACAGCCTCATTTTCATCCATGGTAAATTCAGTTTGGCGTCCAAACCCACTAAGGTATTTTGAGGCAAATCCTTTACATACTCTTGCATATCTATTCTACCTAGTGTGAACACAACACATAAGCAAGTTTTTGTTACTGCTATTTTAAATATATTTAACACTATAAAGTGTTTTCAAAATTAAAGACTGCTTGATGTGAGACGGAGGATAAGATGAGATGAGTTTGGGAAAGGAGTAAGAGAGAGAGAGAGAACGAGAGAGGATTCATTACTGGAGTCTCTCTGTCAAACTGATACTTTTCACTCCATTCATCTTCTCTTGCAAGGATGCTCAACAACAGCAAGCAGGTCTAGAACAGCAGCCTAAAGAACTGCACCCAGTCAAATCAATTACCTTCTGAAATGGACTCGAAACATACAAGACAAATGAAGCCTCTCCCAGACTCTTAAAATCATCGGTTTCCCAATATGAGATGTGAATGACTGATCATCACCTTACTGAAATCCTCAGTAGGGGCTCCGTTTAGAGTAACTGTTGGAAGTTGCCAAGATGGCGATCCATCTCTGAACTCCAAACTGTCATTGTATCAAATTATTATAAATTGTTTTTAAATCATTATTAATAAATGAATTAATGAATCAAATTAAAATGTAAATGTTAGCGAGTACACTGTAAAAAAAATTTCAAGCCGTTTCAACTAATTATTGTTTAGTAACAAGTTCCACAGAAATTTTACGTTCAGTCAATTTCTATCTTCAAAGTGTTACCTGAATTTTTATTTTTTAGTTGGCTCAACCTTTACTGAAATAGTTTTATAGTCCATTCAACTAAAATTATTTAATCAAACATTAAACATTTAGACAAACATTTAGAAAACTACAGCAAATTGTCAATTAAAATTTAACCATTCACTCCATGTGTTTCATATGTTACCTCAACTAAGATGTATTATTTGGGCATCATAAGAAATTGCTGTGGAACTAGTTATTATATTTTATATTGAGTTTAAGAAAAATTTTACCTGGTGTCTATCAATCACTAAAACACACACATTACAACACATAATAGCCTTTATTTAATAACAATCTGCATTTATAACATTTGTCATACAAACTAAACATGCAGGCTTAAAGGGATAGTTCACCCATAAATGAAAATTTGTTGTTAATTGGCTTACCCTCAAGCCATCCAAGATGTAGTTAACTTTTTTTCTTCAGTTGAACAGTAAAGGAAATTTTTAGGTGAAAACATTGTCTTTGAAAACATTGCAATTCACAAACTGCACATCTCTGACTGCCGGCTTTTGAGAGTCAAATAAACATATACAGACAAGACCAAATTACCAAAGGCTCCTGAGGACACATTGAGGTCTTATGAAGCTAAACAATCAAAAACTGGCAGCCACAGATGTGCAGTGTATGAATCACCAAGGATCACCATTTCAGATAAAAATCTTCTTTACTGTTCTACTGAAGAAAAAAGTCACTGACATCTGGGATGGCCTGAGGGTCAATAAAATAACAGCAAATGTCCATTTTTGGGTGAACTATCCCTTTAAAGTGCTCCAGTTGTCAAACATTACATTTGTAATACAACTGCAAAATTAATTTTTACATTTTTTAACTTAAAAAAGACTAAACAAGTTAAACAAAATGTTTGCAAACAAACATTTACAAATATTACTACTGTTCGCAATTACATCTTTAAAATGAGGCAGAAGTCAGAAAAAAATTAATGAACCAGATGTTACAGTTCAACTGAACTGAGTCAAGTAAAGTCCAGTCACTGTATTTACATAGTGCTTTTTCCACTACAGACCGCTGACATTCAGGGCTGTCGAGGGCGTCTCTAGGTGCTGATCCACCATCTGATCTGGATACAGACTGGATCTGGTGGCTACGGTGACCTCGGAATAAGAATGAGACCGTCTAATATTAGCGTAGATGCCACTGAGAACAATAAAGCACATTTTAATTGTAGTAAACACTCTAAACTTTTCCACATATTACCTTGAGTCTTAGTGTTGAAAGGACACACACACTATGTAGTTGCAGTGGCGCAGTCTGGTCACATGGCAGTGTTTGGAGCCTTGAAAGAAGTGACTGGCCAGCATCTGAAAACTTGCAATGATGAGAAAGCACCAATGAAACCTTTGGCCACACCCTGAGGGAGCAATAAAGTACAATTTATCTCAAGAAATGAAATGATGCCTTTAAAATCATTTAAAATGTAATACCAGTTCATTTAATTTGTGATGAAACAGAAGTTGCAACCATTTTTTTGGCACACAAAAAATCTCAATCCATCGCACGACACAGAGAGCAGTGATGTTGACTGTTCATTAGTTGCAAGGATTTGTAACAGAACATGCACATATCATATTAAGTCTACCTTAAACAGCATTAAAATAATATCAAAATATGCCTGCCTGTTGTTGATAAATACCAGTGGTGACGTTTTACAAATTGATTGATCAATTGTCCCAATGTTTACTATGGTCTCTTTACCAGTGCAGGGTCTCGTGTGCACGATCAAGTGATAAATAAACGTATTACTGTGGTTTACATTACACGTTTCGTCGTAGTAAGCATCAATGGCTTATAAAATTGTTTATTCTCGTTCGGAACGACGAACTCCTCTCCGAAGTCTTCACGAGACCAGTAACGTCGTGTAATCCGCCCCGTTTGAAAAGAGTGTTAGTCACGTTTAATGTCGACTTTTAACTTCACGGGACAGTTGCTAAAGTTTGCACACGCAAAAACCCATTCAACACGCCCATGTTAACTTCAAATAAGCTTATTACTGTGGTTTACATGACACGTTTCGTCGTAGTAAGCATTGGCTTATAAAAGAGAGAGACCGCACGATCTCTTCATATCTTTTAACGTCACGGAAACACAAAAATATCATACAACAAAATTAAACCTAAAATTCATTATAGTAACACAGCTTTTGACATTAAGTGTTTTATGGATTAAACGAGAAGAAAGACCACGTTCCCTTCACTTAAACAGCTCATTTCCCTCAGACATATTCATACAACGCTTATTCGATATTTTTATTTATGTTGTACGTTTGTGTATAAATACATATGTTTTAAATAATACGGTTACACCTTTTTTAATATACAAGTATTGATAAATTCAATCTAAGTAATTTACAAATTCAGTTCCACTTATGCCGAGTTCACACTGCACGATTTTAGCCCGATTTTTCACTCGCCGACAGGTTTTGCGAAATCGCCGACAAATGCCCGAAATCGGAGGCAAATCGGTGCTCGTTCACGCGAGTGACAATCACGCAGTGTGAATTATCAAAGACGAGATATGAGGGAATCGCCGACACGTCGCCGACGCCCGCAAAATATTTGGCATGCTAAATATCTGGAGCTGTCAGCGATTTACAATCATGCTGTGTGCAATGATTTCTGACTGAAAACTACATCAGCGATGACCTACAGCCAATGAGAGACCAAGATACAGGGCAGCGGGAAGTTCGGATAGTCACGCAGTGTGAAAACAACGGCGATCCCAACAATTTGAAAATCGTGCAGTGTGAACTCGGCATTACCTGACGCATGAACTTGACATACATTTAACGTAGCCTAAATATTCATTTTCCTCGGACACACAACTTATAAAACACTTCTAAATATCCACTAAAAAACATCGGATATGCTGTATGTTTTTGTCAATAAATTTAGTCTAAAAATTAACATTTATTTAGTGGCACTTATGCCGAGTTCACACTGCACGATTTTCAAACTCGTTGGATCGCTGTTGGTTTCACACTGAACGACTATCTGGGGTAGCATTCAGTTGTTGCTCCAGACCGGAGTTCTCGAGCAAGACTGTAATTATTAAAACAAATATATATAGCCCGCAAATTGTCTGTGAGCTGATTTCCAGCTACAAGGAGAAAAAGAAAAACAGATTATGCAGGAGGGAGTAAATCGCTGACAGCTCCAGATATTTAGCATTCCAAATATTTTGCGGGCGTCGGCGACGTGTCGGCGATTCCCTCAGATCGCGTCTTTGATACTTCACACTGCGTGATTGTCACTCACGTGAACGAGCACCGATTTGCCTCCGATGTCGGGCATTTGTCGGCGATTTCACAAAACCTGTCCTCAACTTAAATATTTTTGCCCTTCCAACATTTTGTTAATTGGATTTTTTGCAGTGTACGCCAAACTGTATTCAGCTAATATGAGAAGTCTGCTAATTGGTTTAAACTGAAGCATGTGAACTACGTTCAGCTGATGTGTTAAATCTACAGATTTGATTTTAAATCTAATTAATATTGTATATATTAGTATGTCCGTGCCGAACTACATTCAGCTATATTAATAGATTTCGACTGTTAGCATGTAAGCATGCCAAACTATGTTACGCTAAGTCTGTTAGGCTAATCAATGTAAATTGTAAATATTAGCATGTAAATGTGCCAAACAATGTTCTGCTAATATGACAAGACCGCTACTCAATTTAAACTGTAAATATTAGCATTCATTAACTTCTTTTAGCTCATACTTTCCAATGTCCAATCCATACTAAAAGACTGATGTTGTAAGTGTTCTAGGAAATATTTTAATCACTAATTAGATTTAGTATAACTGTTAATATAAGTGTGCTGATCCATGTCCAGCTACACTGTTAAGTGCGCTAAACTGAACGTCAACAGTTAGCACACGTTGACCTAGCGGTGAAAAGCTAGAACACAGACAGAAAGCACACATTAACTGGCTGAAGTATTTAAAATTCAAGTTCAAAAAAATCTAATTCAGAACTATGTTAAATGCCGCATAATATTCAGTTTTGTTAAATGACACTTGTCAATAATTCTAATTTACACAATACAAATTCAATTTGTTTTGTCATATTATAAGCTCCATAGAGGTGTAGCTTCATTGACATGAGACAAAGTGGAGTTAACGCTCATGCACGTTCCCCTCGGCTCAGGAGATCATTTTAAGGAGTTGTGTGCACTACATTGACAAGAAGTCAGCGCTACACTAAACCTTTTTCCTGAGGTCTAATGGCCTTTATATTCATTTTCACACTTCATTATCTCATCAAATTATCATTAGGCGCTAGATTAGCTGAACTTGACTGTGAGGGCTTTTGTAAGCTTATAACAAATATTTGAAATGGTTAATGCATTTATATAACAGAAATATTACATAAGGCATAAATCAACCCAGACAATGTACACATACTTATATATACCATAAAAAAAAATAATA
>NW_015539923.1:436451-449119 GCF_001515605.1 Sinocyclocheilus anshuiensis
ATATATATATTAAAAAAATTCCAGTTATTTTTACTATGGTATTGCCACGGTTTTACTATGATATTGTAAGGGACGAGATATCATATTAAGCTTTTGATGTTTGTTACTTTTTCTAAGTGTTCGCTTTTGCATTTATTAAATAGCTAATGGGAAATGCAACCCAAATATTCCACTGTCCCAGTTTAATGTGGCCTGTCTGGGATTTTGTTCGTAAACAAAACCACAGCAAATGCCAGTTCCAGTCGCCTGACCATACACTGATATTATCACAGGCATGACTGCTGTTCTGTAGGACAGAGCGTTTCGTTAACCCGAGGCACTAACGACACCGAATCATCTGTAATTGATCTAATTGATTCTCCACTGCTTAATTAGATTCTTGTCACTCCTAATGCATCAGTGATGAAGAACCTCGGGGTACGAGAGAGGGAGAGAGATGAGCTTTCTTCTAATAGTTGATGATACAGACACCAGTCGTTGCTCTGGTCTCATGTGATCACATAGACAGCTTTTAGTCGTTTTGTGGTAATTATTCTGCAATCAGCACACAAGCAGCTGTTCACAAGGACTTTATTATGCTCTGTTTGTAAAACAGATTTTTAGATGGTATGGGAGTTGATATAAAAGTTAGGTGCTGTGTTAAGAGATATAGATTTTGCTGTAATAAAATGAATATCTTTTTCTTTAGCTTGACTGGCAGAGCGTGGCACCAGCAATGCCAAGGTCATGGGTTTGATTCCCAGGGAAGACACAAACTGATCTATATCATGAAATCACTGTAAATTGCTTTTCACACTATGATTAACTTTGGATTAATGTATTTTTACACCCTCTGCTGGTGCTGAAGGCATGCAGTGTGAATCAGTGCAGTGCTTGCATATTACAGAAAGTTGTTTAGCAACAGATAGCCAATCATAGACTAATTTATAATGACTCCATTAAATATTCATGCTTGGTACAGTAGCAGAAACATCCATGAGTTTTTTAGTTTAAACATCTGAAGGGGAGTTAAAACTGACGCATCAGATGAGATGCTATAATTTTTGTATAAGTTTAAGAATACTTAAATGGGAGGTTAAAAAATGAAAATTCTGTCATCACTACTCGCCCTCGCCCTTATGTCATTTCAAACCTGTATGACTTTTTTCAGTGAAACCTAAAAGAAGATATTTTGAGAAATGGCTAAGTGTTTTTTTATTCTATAAAGTGGAAGTCAATGGTCTCCAGTATTTTTGGTTTCCAATATCCGGCGCAAGTCACCAGAGAGTCTGTCATTTCACTGGAAGATCCAGTTATGACGTTTATTAAAGCAAATATACATTTATTTCTCAAATTAAAGCACATGCATGAACAAATCGTTCACAATATGATAAATAAAATGCATTTAGAATATAGATAGGGTGTATTTTTATTCTAATGCCAACTTTAACAGAATATTTTTAATGCACGACACTACAAGCATAACTGATGTTTTTAAAACACTGGTCAATTTTGAGATTTCAGGCTATAACTTGTCTTCTGCAAAGAAAACATCTAAAGTACACATTACACTTTATCTGTTTGCATCTGTAGATTTAATTTACAATGCATATCTTTAAAGGCGTTTTTCTCAAAATTAGTTTTTTTTCTCATGCACTCCACTTCAGTAGCACTTACAAACAGCAAACCTTACAGTTCATATGTACAGTCTATATTATAAAGGTTTTTACAGAGGCGGTTGTTCATATATCACTCACCTGATTTATGTAGCATTTTATTCCTTAAAACATGTTAAAAATTTGTTTTCTCCTGAAATTATTTTCAGATTTTTGGAGTGAGATATCCAAAAAAACCCTCGGTAAAAACCATTAACTCTAATATGTCAACAAAATGAATGAAATATCCAGTATTCAGATTTCTGTTCTGGAAAAGTATGCAAATTAGTATATCAATTAGCATATTAAATTACATAATGCCTCATTTGCAAATTCAAACATAACATTTCAGAAAACTTGTAATAAACAGTTATCTTAATGTACTGTGATTAATCAACTGTGGAAAGTACAGTGATATCTGTTCATTACAATTTGTAGCCTTTTCACCTGTAGTGTCTTGCCTTAAGCATGCGAAGCCCATTAGTTGTTTTAGATAGAAGCATCTGCCAAATGTCATGCAAGTCATGCAAATGCAGAACAGCACAGTTAATCATAGCAGTGAGGTTAGTGAAGTGATATTTGTATGTCTAGAGCGCTGTTTGTATGTGTGTGTTGGCGGGGGGCTGATGGTGTCTACAGGCGGGTAACTGTGGCTCACATGAGTAAGGAAGAACAGATTTGTCCCTGCTGTTCGCGCTGATGATAACTATCTCCATGCATCCAGACAGATGGACCGTGTGTGTGTGTGTGTGTTAAGGGGAAAAGACCACCATAGAAAAAGATCCTTTGTGTGTCTTTTGATCACTGATGGGCTGCACTTTAAGGCATGGATGCAGGGTTGACATTGTCTTTGTACATTTCTGGCTTTTAAAGGATGTTTTTGTCTCTCTACTGCATTCGGAGTTGGATGGGGAAAGAGTTGAAGGCCCTCATTTTTCTGTCCTTTCATTTAATAGCATAAGAGGCTGGATATTAGCATTTGGTCCAATTTCCTAATGCAGTTAAAGAGGCTGCACTGGAGTCAAACAGAAGGACAGGAGCTTCCACCTGAGCTTTTTCATAGCGTCCACACTCTCACAGCCTCAGCTTTTAACCTGATTGGCTCATCAGCGGAGCGGGACGGGGATCAGGGAGAGTAGCGGTGTGTGGGGGTACGTCCAGGTGGTCCGGCCGTGGTGGTCCTGATACAGGCATGGTGCTGGAGTCTGACCTCACTGTCCTGCTTTCTCTTATGCCCAGTGATTACATCATCGAGGAGAAGAACGCTGTGCTCCAGAAGAAAGAGAATGAAGGATTCGGCTTCGTCTTGCGGGGAGCAAAAGGTAAGACGTGGCTTTGAGTTCATGGCCTCGGTTTGCTCTTACTGTCAGAGTTGACGCTTCTTTCACAGTACTGGGTTGCATTACACACTTAATGTCAACATGAAACACTGTTTGCAACACATTTTACTTTTGTAATGTGATGTATTTCCAAGTAAAACAGGATTTTCAAAAAATAGTTGAATTTGAGAATTGCTTGGCTTGTGAAAACTGACCAATCGGAATGGAGCAAGACTTGAATGCAATTTTATTACAGTCGAGTTTAAGTAGTTTTGGTTATAGGTTAACATAAATGGGTTATGGGTGAAAATAAAATAGTTTACATTACATTTTAATGGAAGTGCATCATAAGACCAGGAGCATTGTTAATTATTTAATTAATTTATTAAATATAAAAATGTATAATAATAGTTGCACCGATAGCCTTGTGGGCAGCGCGCTGACAAAAAGTGCCGTCCCGTGTTTGAATTCCGACTTGAGGACCTTTCCTGATCCCGCCCCCTCCTCTCTCTCTCACTTCACTTCCTGTCAATTCTGATCTGTCCTGTCACAATAAAGGCAAAAAATGCCAAAAAATAAATCTTTAAAAATATATAATAATTATTATTATTATTGTTGTTGTTGTTGTTTTAACACTAATTACTAATAGTTAATAGTAGTTATTTTTATTATTAACAATAATCAAAATTATAATACATTTTTATTATTATTGTTTTTGTTCTTAAATTATTTAAAAATATATGTATGAAAAAAGTTATTATTAAAATTATTATAACGATAAGTATGAATAGTTAATAATAGTTTTTATAATTTTTATTGATAATCAAAATGTAATATTAAACAATATATTAATAATTAATAATCAAAATTGGCATGAAAATTATAATAAAAATATTAGTATTTAATTATTTAATAATAATAATACAATTAATAATAATAATAATAATAGTTAGCTTACATTCCCAGGGAACAAAGGGATTGATATACAGAGAAAATTAGATTTAAGATGATCTAGCTGTGATTAAAAGAACCCTAAAAGCAATAGACTCATCTGAAGAACGTACAGTATAATGTGCCATGAAGAACTTTTTAGTATCCAGTGACCAATATAAGGATCCCTGTAAAAACCCAAGCATTGCAAAGAACTATTGAACCAAAATGTAGTTTTTCTCTAGAGTTAAAATGAATATTGCTCTGAAATATAACATCCATCACACATCTACAATCATTTATATGAAATAAATGCATATCAGTAGTGCAACAGTGTGTGTGCTTTACAGATGCGGTTCTGGTGACAGCATAAAATAGAGTTAAGTGAAAGTTAACTTCATTACATACATAATCAAATATCGCGGTCACTGGTTCATATTGTGACATTTCTGAAACATTTATAGTGGTGACTCAACAGCATTATTAGACAGTTGTGTTTGACAACACATACAGATCAGCAGGGTTTGTGAGTAGTGTGTGTGTGTGTGTGTGTGTGTGTGTGTGTGTGTGTGTGTGTTAGTGCCCAGTCTCTGGGGTGGCACCATCCTGGGTAGGAGTTATGAGTTCCTAATGCCATCTGTTACCCACATGGTGCATTAATATCTCTTACGAATATGGGTGTCAGCAGTCTCTTTATTGCTTTCATAATTTCCATACTATGACTTCCTCAAAGATTAAAAGGAAAACACTTACAGATCTATTTGGACACATGTTTATATTAGTATATATTATTATAATTAAGCCATTCATTGACTTCAAAAGGAGTCTAAGCACCAATAATGTGATATTGCATGTGATTCTCTGTGTTTGTGTAGCAGAGACGCCCATTGAAGAGTTTACACCCACACCTGCCTTTCCTGCACTGCAGTACCTGGAGTCTGTGGATGTTGAGGGCGTGGCCTGGAGGGCGGGGCTAAGGACTGGTGACTTCCTGATTGAGGTATAAGATTGGTTTGTCCGCTGATATCCCAGATCTTTCTGTATCTACTATTAATCAGTATCGCTTTTTATTTCTCCTCTTTCCTACTACTTGTTTCACTTCTGTTTCAGTTTTTTTTTATAACCATTTCTTACTATGTATCAGTAAGTTGTTGTTATTTTAGCATGTGTGTTTGGCTCAGTGTTATTTTTTTAGGATTACTGATAAACTAATGTAGTTTGATTTGTATTAGTTATCTATTTTAGTTTTAGTTACAGCTGTAGTAATGTTGTCATTTTATTAGTTTTTTATTATGTCTATAGGTTTTTTTATGAAGTTTTAGTTTTATTTAATTTGAGTTATTTCAGTACTTCAACATACAAAATGGAAATGAAATAATATATATATATGTATTGAATGTATTTATATATATGTACATGTATATGTGTGTGGCTGTACATACACATATGTAGTTGTTTTTTGGTGTTTGGCTTAGTGTTATGTTAGAATCATTATTATACTCATTTTTTTTGTTTTCATTTAAATGTTTAGTTTTGAAATGTTGTTGTATGCATTTGTCATTTTTATTTAATTTCTTTTATTTTCTTAAATGTGTATATATATAGTATTTATAGAGTTTTAGCTTTTAGTTTTAATTACTTTTTCTTATTTGTAAGTCGCTTTGGATAAAAGCGTCTGCTAAATGACTAAAAGTAAAAGTAAGTAAGTAAGTAACCATGTTTCACGTTTTCAGCACATAAAAATGCAGTAATATTTGTTGCAGCTGTGTAATGACCTTGAGTCTAGTCTGAGATTCTGGGAATGTGCCGGAGGGGTGGAAAAACACTTATGATTTCTTTGTGATTTTTCTCTCAGGTGAATGGTGTAAACGTGGTAAAAGTGGGACACAAGCAGGTGGTGTCACTCATACGGCAGGGCGGGAATAACCTCCTGATGAAGGTGGTGTCGGTCACACGCAAGCCAGAGTCTGAAGAGTCAGTCAGGAAGAAGGGTAAGATACTTGTTCACTTCAAAAATAACTGTTCTGTCCTAGGTAATAAAGCTACTGTATTTTTATTTTATGTAATTTTATTTTGTCACTTTAAAATGTAATTATTATTATTATTATTATTATTATTATCATTATTTATTATATATTTTTTATTATTTATATTTTCTTTATTTATATTATATATTCTGTATTTATTTACATTTCTATATTATTTTATTTTTTATTTATTTTATTTTGTCAATCTAAAATTATTATTATTATTATTATTTAATGTTGTTGTTTTTTTGTTTTTTTTTTTACATTTACTTTCCAACAATGAAAATGCGACTCTTAGGCTTTGCGACTTACAAACAAGATCTGCAGTTTAATATAATATAATGCTTAAATGTAGTTTATATGCATTCATGTGTGTCTCTCAAGAATAACATCTTACTGTTAAGTCAGTTACACGCAAATGGTGTAATATTGTGTATGTGGTATTATAGTTGAGTTATAGGGAATGTGCTGAATGCTGGTTTTGTTTGTTTATTGTGGGCGGGGCTACTGCAGTCAGACAGAAGAGCTCTTAACGGCACGGGTTGCTAGGGAACCAGTTTTTGATGCTCTGTACTGTATGTAATGATCAGTGAGAGATTTCTCTCAGCAGGGCAAATCTAGTCTCAAACACGAGGAAAAGAAATGCTGCAAGAATGAATAAAGGAGCGAGTGTAATGATCATAGCCGATCGAGACGGTAATGACTGTGTTTGTCAGAGGAGAAAACTTCAGGAGCATTAACTAAATGACAGGGTTATTTGTCACAAGGAATTGTGATGACTAAGCAGATTGAAGTGTTTTCTGTGCAGCCTTTCCACACGCACACATTTGTGCATTCCTACACCCACTCAATCGATTAGCAGTTGAATGAGTCCACCGGTAGAGTTATTAGAACCACAGCAAAACCTCGAAACCCAAAGAGGTAGTCTATTCAATATCCATGCAAACTATCCTCACATTTATCTGCAACTCCCACACAATCTGAACCCTTCATTGACCTGTGTTTGCTGTGTTAGTGGATGATGGAACAGCATAGTAAGACAGTCGTTTAGCAGACACTTTTATCCAAAGCGTCTTACAGTATAGACTGATTTAGGATGGTTGACTATGCAGATTCATACCTAACTGTAAAGTACTGTAAATATAAGTTTTTTTGCATTCATTCTATGCTTTTTTGCAACTCTTTATATATGCATCAGACGTTCTCGCTGTGTTACCTGTCTAGTTAAATTAGTGTCTGTTCTGTTGGTTTTTTAGAATTATTATTATTAATTTTTTATTTTGTTTTATATGTTATTTATTAAATTCTGGATTGAAGGAAAATGACTGCACATTTAACATGCTCCATGAATATTTTTATTTGATTTGATTTTATTAAGTGTATTTTTCACCAAAATGTGAGTATTATTAAAGTTTGTAGCTTATAATATATTGCTATATATATAAGCTATATATAATATATATATATAGCTTATATAATATATTGCTTAAATGTAGTTCATATATGTTCAACAGTGAGTCTGACAAGTGCAAAATGCATTAACTACAGTTATATTTAATGCATTAGCAGATGTTTTTATACAAAGCAACTATTTTATTTTATTTATTTTATTTTATTTTATTAAAATAATTATAATTATATCTATTAAATTGCTGGATTTTTTTCACATGTTCCAGAATCTTTATTTTATCCTATTTTATAATTAGGTGGATTTCCACCAAAGAAAAATGTGAGTATATTTTACAAAGATTGTAGTTTATAAATAAGTTCCACAGCTAAATATATTGCTTAAATGTAGTTCATATATGTTCAACAGTGAGTCTCTCAAGTGCACAATGTATTAACTACACTTATATTTAATGCATTAGGCAGATGCTTTCATCCTAAGCAACTTATTTATTTTGTTTTATTATTTATTAAGTTGCTGGATTTTTCACCAAGGAAAATGACTACACATTTAACATTCATTTTATTTTATTTTCTTTTTTAAAATTTAAAACAAAATGTTGCCAAGGAAAATGCAAATATTATTAACAAAGTTTGTAGATTATAAGATCCACAGCTTAATATATTGCTTAAATGTAATTTATATGTTCAACAGTGAGTCTCTTAAGTCTAAAATGCATTAACTACACTTCTATTTAATGCATTTGGCAAATGCTTTCTTCCAATGCATATTGCGTTGCATTTAAACCATATATTTGATCAGTTCATGCATTCCCTGGGAGTCAAACCCATGACCTCGGTGTTGCTAGCAGGATTTTTTGCAGCATGCAAATCAGAGGGAAGTGCTGTGTTGTTTATGCCCCTAAGACAGATCCTTACCCTAAAATCTGATTGTCGATGAGAATGTTGTTCTTTCTTGGCCAAATCACGGTCACCTGCATAGTTATTGCAGGGTTATTGCATAACTCTGGGCTATGCAAACTACCACACACTTACACACTACTGATGAAGTAATAATAGAGTGTCTGTTGTTAGTTTTGTGGCTATATCCTCCCACACACACATTCAAACTCACACACACAGATTCTCACAGTTGAAATGCACAAACCCAGGCCTTGCTCCTGCCAGAGTTGCCATGGTTACTACAATGCATGTTTGAAGTAAGTATTGCATTAGTGCCTTGGTATTTCTCTCCTCGTCTCTCTCTCTCTCCAGCTCCACTCCGGTCTGCAAGGTTGTTAGCTGAAGGAGTGAGGAGTTTTACGCCGATGTTACTGAGACGACAGAAGTATCTGATCTCCTGGAACTCTGATCGTTTTCTTGGTGCTTCTTGTATCGCTGCTTGGGAGTTTATAGCATGCTTTGGACATAGCATCAGGTTTCGTTTCTGAGAGACAAAGGGAAAATCGGCCACCATTTGGGTTGTAAGAGGCTGAATGTGATATGAGGGGTTTTGGGAGACGAGTTTTTCTTTCTACCATCGGAGGGCCACCAAGAACGGAAGTTGGTTTCTGGTCGTGCAATCACACAGGAGATGTCTGATAGTTGCATGATTCTATGTTGCATGTCAGAGAGAGAAAGACGGAAGGAGAGAGTTTAATCGTGGTGCGGCAGTGTGGTACGTTGATCTTCAGATGAAGATGGTGAAAAAGCGCTGGCAGCTGCCGATGGGCAGCAGCCGTGAAGGCCCCTCGCCACGCCATCCTATCTCCTCATCTACTCCTTGCCTTTCCTCCACAGCGCCCCCGCCTCCAAAAAGAGCACCCAGCACCACCCTCACCCTGAGGTCCAAAAGCATGACCGCTGAGCTCGAAGAACTAGGTAAGAATTCCTCAAACAGACAAATGCGCTCTGTTGTGAGGTCGAATATTTTTTCTTTCAGTTTTTGTCTTAAAGGAATAGTTCACCCAAAAATGAAGATTTGCTGAAATGTACTCACCCTCAGGCCATCCGAGATGTAGATGAGTTTGTTTCTTCATCAGGAGAAATGTAGCATTACATCACTTGCTCAACAATGGATCCTCTAGAGTGAATGGGTGCCGTCAGAATGAGAGTCCAAACAGCTGATAAAAACATCACAATAATCCACACGTGACGTCGCAGAAATAGAAACCATTTCTAAAATAGAAACTTTGCGTGTTGCCGTCGTGGCTGGTTAGGATAAAAACTCTTATTGATTAATATGGAAAAGATACCTTATATCGTGTGTCACGGCATGGCATGTAGTTAGGACACGGTGTAATACTGCTCTCTCCATTGGAAAAAGCCATCTCTTCTGACTCAATAAAGAAATATGCACAGACCAATCTTCATTTACAAGTGAAAACAGTTCTAAAAAATGTTGGTGGATTTTGATGTGAAAGGACAACAGGGGATTTTTTTCACTGGAGGAAGTGTTATTATAGATTATGGATATGTTATTTTGGCTGGAAGCAACAGTTTAAAGTTAAAATGACTTGATGGATTTGTTTCTTACAAACATGCAGCTTTTCTCTTCACAAGATGTTAACTGATGGACTGGAGTCATGTGGATTACTTGTGGATTTTTATGATGTTCATTCTGGCGGCACCCATTTACTGAACATCAGTGCATAGGATCCATTGGTGAGCAAGTGATGTAATGCTAAATTTCCAATGAAGAAACAAACACTGTAATTTACTCTATTGAAGGGCGGCACATTCTTGGATTCAGTGTGCACTTTTTTAAGCATTTGTGCATATGAAGATGGACATTATTGGGCATCAGGGTTCTTCCAACTAGTCAGTCATTCAGATTATAAAATAGTCAATTAGGAAAATAGATAGGTTTACACATCCTATTCCCCTAACACAAGCCTAACACACATTTGGATGCAACATTTTCTCTCTATCTGTCTCTCTCTCTGTTGCTCTTTCTTGTTTATTTATTAACTGTGTCATCTCCCTCCTGCAGCCATTTGGGCTGTTCAAAACATCAGCTGTCTTTTCCTCTCTCGCTCAATCTGTGCTCTGAGTTTACTGAGTTCATTATACATATTCACTCACGTTCACACACTGAAACGCATATCGACAGACATTTGCTGCTGTGAGACTTTAATGGAGAAGTGTTCTGTACATTTATTTCATGCGCAGCCTCTGCAAGGAGGAGAAGGGGAGGTAAGTTGAGGTTTTTAGAAGCCAACAAAAAATGTGTATGCAACCATCTTCACCTTGCTCATGCTGGAATATGATTTATTTGGCTCTGTTCCAAAACCTAGTGAGCTGCCTACCTAACCAGCATTTTTAGGCATTCCCATCACAAAGGCAGTAAAATTATGCTCTCTTAAAAAATACCTTGTTTTGGATGTCCCAGAATGTTTTGAAAAAAAAATCTAATATTAAAATTGCTATACTAATTTAAACATAAATGTAATTTTTTTTTTTAATTAATGTGTCAAAATGTAATTGATTAATGACTATTTTATCCAGTATTTCTGTATTTTTCATGCTTATTTGAATTTCACACTCTTAACGTAGCAACGTGCTGATGCCAAACTGGAACTCCTTTGTGAGTTTCACCTCTCATGTGCTTCACACGAGGAATTCTATTTGTGTGGCACGTGGAGTGTTCCAAATGAGTCACTTATGAGGTTCTATTTCAGTTAGGATGCTGCCTTAGGGACTGTTCACACAGGATGCATTCTTGCCTTCATCTGTGATGTGTTTAATTGTTTTTCTTCGTCAACATGCAATACCTTGATAAACTTCAGAAGAACATACGAATGTATCCTGTGTAAGGCACTACTCAAGTAGACAGTATACAGCCAGGCAGGTCTATGGGTTGGAACCGAGCTGCCATACTACACCTTTTGCCATAAATAAGAAGCAGTGATGCATTCTGTTAATTATGTGTCATTAACATTTCCATTTCATATTATTTTGCCTTTTTTATTTCAAAGCATGTGATCAAATGAGATCCATATTACTACCTGTGTGGGTGTTTATAATGAACTTGGTTTTATGTGTGTGTTTATTAACAGAAAGACTAGATGAGATTTTGGCCTCTCAGGAGACAGTACTGAGGCCAAAGGTGGAAGCAGACTACAGAGCCGCAACGGTGAAGCAACGTCCTACTAGTCGCAGAGTTACACCAGCAGAAATCAGTGTAAGATACAGTATGTCCGCACACACTCAGACGATCAGAAAGTGTCCCATTTTAGCAGCATTGACCAAAGACGCTATATGTACACAGTTGACTTCAAACGTAAAAAATGTTTCTTTGTTTTACATTTATCAAACTGAAAAACTGGCTTGATGCAGGTTTGATGGTGGTCTAATGTACCAGCATAGTTTTCCAAAGCACAGCTGTATGCTGGTGTTTTCAGCAGGGATGAAGCTTCTTACAATAACAGTAGCCAATAGAAACACTTTGTTGAAAATATGCCAAAATATTCTTGCTTGACCCTTTTAAACATAAGTGTTTTCTTTGTGCAGTCTCTTTTTGAGCGGCAAGGACTTGCTCTTCATGGTGCTCTACACCCAGCGTTGGAAAAAGCCCACATGCAGCTGCCGAAAAGCATGGCTAGAACAAAGTCTTTTGGTAATTCTTCAGGAATCTTTTACATACACTCCTCATTTAAGCCCCTCAATTTGAAACAGCAGTAAAGTGCTTGGCTTTGTTCTAGTTTCTTTTATCTATCTGTCCTTTGATCTTCAAATCTGAATGCATTTAACCTTTTAGGCGCCAGGAATTTTTGGAAAAATGGATTTTGACATCAAGATTTCAAAAGCTTGTGGCTTGAAAGGGCTTAAAGATAGAGATCTACTGTAAATTAGAAAAATGTTGGGCATGACTGAAAGTTTATGTGGGGTGTAAATATACTCGTCTAATTTGCATATGATGACGTCATTAGGGGGCGGCCAGCTTGAATTTCACAATATTCAGGAAAATAGTAGATATTTAATTGATGTTTGAACTTATTTGTTAAGTTTTTTTGTTTGTTTGTTTGTTTTTTTGGCTTTTTATCCTCATTCCAAATGATCAGAAAAGAGGAAACCAACAATAAAACAGGAGAAAGTACAAAATTATTACTATACTATATAGTAGTAAAACGCATGTGAACAGTAGCCTACTTTTTGATCAGTTCATCAGTAATATTCAGGAAATAATAGATATTGAATGGATATTTGAACTTATTTGCATGTTTTTTTTGTCTTTTTATCCTCATTCCAAATGATCAGGAAAAGAGGAACCAACAATAAAACAGGAGAAAGTACAAAATTATTACTATACTATATAGTAGTAAAACGCATGTGAACAGTAGCCTACTTTTTGATCAGTTCATCAGTAATAT
>NW_015539923.1:449169-468376 GCF_001515605.1 Sinocyclocheilus anshuiensis
GGATCCAAAGAGCTAGTGCTACTTCCAGCCCTATTTCTCCTACCCCTGCTGCCTCTACCTCTAGCAACAGCTCTCCTATGGACACAATGACCACGTCCACTGCTGCCACCCCCATCCCCGTTGGGTAAAGGGTCGAAATGATCACTTGTTTGTGCTTCGTGAACACTCTCGCCTTGCATGGCAGCACCATTGCGCTGCAAAGATGTACCGGGAGAAGCGCGATTATTAGACTACTGCTTCCGCATCAATGACACGATAGTTCACTTGCTCTGCTATTTCCTCGACCACTTTGAATAGGAACGTGACGTAATTTTGGTCTAGAATCGAAGTACTACATGTCTGCCATCTAGTGGTAGGGAATACAAATGAGATATTACACCATATTAGGAACTACAGTCTATTTGATTAAGTATGACGTCTTGTCGCAATTTTGCGACTTTGGCGCTAAGAGGGTTAATCACAATTTACTCGCACGCTATGAGCTGAACTGCTTCCGCATCAATGACACGATAGTTCACTTGCTCTGCTATTTCCTCGACCACTTTGAATAGGAACGTGACGTAATTTTGGTCTAGAATCGAAGTACTGCATGTCTGCCATCTAGTGGTGGGGAATACAAATGAGATATTACACCATATTAGGAACTACGGTCTATTTTATTAAGTATGACGTCTTGTCACAATTTTGCGACTTTGGTTCTTAGAGGGTTAAATGCAGAACTTTGACACACAGTAACATTTGGAATGCCAAGAATAAGGGAAGCAGTAAAAGGAAAGACCAAAGATCAAATCTGTAAATTATTGCATACTTGTTCGTCATCAAAGCTCAGCCAAACCCAAAATAAATTTTTATAGATCTATCTGTCTGTCTGTGCAGGAGCAACTGAAGAGGATCGGCTGTCTGCCCTGGCAGCAGAGCACAGGTTTCCGCGGAGCTCCTCCATGACGGACAGCCTGAGAGACAGCCATAGTATCCCTCCACCTCCTCAAACAGCTCCCCCACCTCCCCCATCGCTTTACTATCTAGATACTGGACCCCCTCCTTCGTTCTGCCCACCCACTCCTCCTGGCCGCATTCACGACCCCAGCCGTTCCAGTTTCAAACCAGGCTCTGAACCAAGACTGCACGCTTTGCCACAGACAATGTCTGCTGAGCTGTTTGAGCCGCCTCGCCATGCCTCCCACATGGATCGGCAGAAGAAAGCCCGCTCCATGATCATCCTGCAGGACTCCTCCCACCTTCCCGTGGAGCCTACTAACATCCCCAGGCCAGGTTCAGTTTCAACTCCGCCCGAAAGGATCAAGAGGAAAGGTCGGTTCATCGATAACCCCTACGCCAATGTGGGCCAGTTTAGCGTGGGCCTATTCACGCCGCCTCTGAGCAAGCCGCAACGGAGGAAGAGCCCGCTTGTAAAGCAACTCCAGGTGGAAGATGCTCAGGAGAGAGCCTCGCTAGCACTGGCATCCATCCATGCGAGGGAGCACTCTCCCTCTGGGCGCCTAGCTGCCCACCATACCAGCAGGGCTGATTTCTATCAGCAGCAGCAGCAGCTGTTGCAGGAACGCAGTCAAGCTCAGGCTGAAGGACTGTTGCAAGGAAAGAGACCTTTCGCTGCTGCCATTGCTGATGCTGTGAAAGACCGGGAACGTCGACTGGAGGAGAGGCGGAAATCCACAGTCTTCCTATCAGTGGGCACTATGGAGGGCAGTTCTGCACCTCCCCCAGAGGCCCCCTCACTCACACCATCCCGTTCTGTTGATGAACGAATGCTCACACGTGAACTTGGTCAGTTGCCTCCTCCCGCCCTGGCGTTGCGACCCTCTCCTGGGGGCACCACCTTCATTCACCCGCTGACGGGCAAGCCCCTGGACCCCAACTCTCCATTGGCACTTGCGCTGGCCGCAAGGGAACGGGCATTAACCTCCCAGAGTCAGTCCCCTTCAAGCAGCCCAGAGCCCAGAACTAAACATGAAGCTGCTGGAGGGGTGCTGTATATGGAGACCCAGACCAAAAAGGCTGAGCGGTCACAGGGTGAGAGGGAGTTTGCCTCACCTCCCTTTTCCCCTGCAACGAAAAGAATTTACGAGACCTCTGCCCCCACCAGCAAAATCCAGTGGGGAAGTCCCATATCCACCAGGAAAGAGTTAGAAACAAGGACAGAATCGAAGGAGGAAAGGAAAATTGAGGACAAGAAGAGTATGATCATCAGCATCATGGACACGTCTCAGCAGAAAACTGCTGGGCTTATCATGGTTCATGCAACAAGTAATGGGGAGGCCGTGGGGCCCAGCCCAGAACACACTGTCCCCTCTCCCTCTCCCAAAGGGGCATTGTCAGAGAGCCCGAAACCCATGTTAGCCGAAATAAAACGCGCCAAGTCCCCTGGTCCCGATGCTCCTTCGAGATCCACCCCGCCTCCAGCCACAGCTCCAACTTCCCAGCCACCTCCCAGCCCGTCCTCAGATAAAACCCTGGCACAGGGTAGTTCTGAGGAGGATGTGGAACCCTATACGGTCACATTGCCACCTGCCATGCTCTCTTCCAGTGACGAGGAGACGCGTGAGGAGCTCCGCAAAATCGGTGTTGTTCCTCCACCGGATGAATTTTCCAATGGCCTTCTTGGAAAGACATCTGCAACTGCAGTACCTCCTGCTCCTGCGTTGGCGCAGACAACCCCTTCTGCCCTGCCCTCGGCAACACCCCCCCCCCCCGCCCCTCCAGCAGCGGTCGCCGCAGCAGCACAGGTCCCTGCTAGCAGTGGCCCGCAAGCAGCCTCAGGGAAGCCATCTGAGTCCCACCTGGGCCCAGAGTCTGCTGCTGACTCCGGGGTGGAAGAGGTAGACACTCGTAGCTCCAGTGATCACCACCTGGAGATGTTCACAAGGTAACAGATGGCCTGAGGGCATGCACCATCTCAAGCTTCGACCTCTCACCTTCCAAACTCTGTCACATCTAACTCAGTGAGCTTTTCCCTCCGGCCTGCTTCTCTATGGCACTGTGCTAGCAGTATGTATGTGGATCCATGTGTGACTGATGTTTTTTTCTTGCAACATCATAGGATATGAATGTGTTGTTTGACCCATGTTTATCACAGTAATTGTGAGCTATAAACCCATGTTTGTCCAACCCTCAATAAAGTTATTTTAAAACTGGATTGAATTGAAATTAACTACACCAGCTGAAAGTTGTCATTTCACATTGGATGATCCAACATAAAACCAACATAATCATCACAGTGTCATCATAGTAATAATAATATCTAATTCTTCTGTGTAGTCGTTCTTTTTCTTTCTCTCCATTCAAACATGCTGTCCAAGCTTACTGTACTCGCTAAGTGTTTTGTGACACTTTCATCCATTAATCATGCTAACACAGTGATCGCTCCGGCTTCTTCTTGGAAAAATTGTTGCTCATGTAGTTTTATGCATTGTTTATTTTTCATGCATATTTGTTCATTTTGCTTAATTTTTGTTTCATTTGACCAGAACGGCACCTTACCCCAGACAGAGGACGTATTGAAAGAAATGCTGTGTTTAATTTCACATCATCAAAAGTCACTCTTTATTGATAGTGTCTATATGTGCACGTTCCACCATTGAAAGCTGAGGTCTGGGGCTAGCTGCGCTCTGATCTGTGTCGCTAAGCATTTGGTTTGCATTCAATTGACATTGTTGAGGATGTGAAGTGTGTGGTGTTTGTTTTTGTTCTGTCATGGACTGATGCTAACCGACCGCTCTCTCTCTCTCTTTCTCATTGCCCCTCACTCTCTCTCCCTCTGTTTCTCTCTCTTTTTCTCCATCTCCCTCTCTCCCTCTTTCTCTCACTCTCTCTTTGCATGCTACGCTGCTCTATCTAGAGCTGAATTTGAGGCTAAGCCCAGAAGAGCCGGGCACCTGTGTAAGTGCGCATGAATCATCTCATCTCTGTTTTTTCTGTTTCCACACCTCTGAGTCAAGCCCTGATCATCATCCACCCTTCCTCATTTACTGACCCGCCTTGTGCTAATTTGGCCAGGCCCCTCTAAACCCCAGCTTTTCCATGTTTTTCATTGGCTGCTTAATTCTCAATCCTCAAGTTACAGAGGCAAAAGGATTCGATCAATTTAAGTATAGGGCATTAGATTTCATTTAGATTTTTCATAGACTGCTTCTACAGATATGATAGGTAATGATCAGAGCTTGCACCTGTATTGTTAAATAAGTTCTGTCCTCTTCACCCGGGGTGAAAAATATGGCTGACTTGGCTAGTTATGTAAAAATCCCAAATTATGAATCCTATATTGTTATATATTTTTCACAACATAATACAATAAGTAATCTGAAGGTTGAGATGTTATTCGTGTCTCCACATCTGTCTTCTGTTGTTTTCTCATGTGTTGCATGTTTGGTTGTGCTTTCAGTGTTCTGCTGTAGTGCTCATAAAATCTGTGTAAATCTGGCCATGTTTTACATTTAATTCAGATTGCATTCAAACTCATGTAACACCCCAGTCATTACCATTGATTGTTAATTGTGTAATTACATCTGATCTTCACTTCATTGCACACAGAGGCAGGTTTTAAGTGGAGAGCGAGATTCTTTTACAGTTGTAGCATGCAGAACTAAACAAAAGTTTAACAGCTCAACTTTATAAACTGTTTTTTAAACGGTCTTAACAAACTTAGTGGCAAAAAAATTATAAATTAAATTTAATATGGATATGCATTTGGTCAGTTGCTCTGCATTTAGTGTGTTTCTATTTAACTAAATTACATTTAAAAATTAATAATCTTAAATTATTTAAATTAAATTAAACTTTTTGTCCAATTGTCATCTGAAAATATGTAGAAATCCTTGAAACAAAAAAATGTACTTGTGAAGCCATACACCATAAGATTAACTAACATTAACTAACAATGAGCAATACATTTGTTACAGAATGTATTAATCTTTGTTAATGTTAGTTCATTAAAATACAACTGTTCATTGTTAGTTCAAGCGAGCTTAGCTCCAATAAATAATATTAACAACTTTTACATTTCAATAATGTATTAGTAAATGTTGAGCATAAATACATAACATTTAAAAAACGATTTAGAAGTTTAGATGCTATCAAATGTAGACTAATGTTAACAAATGAAACAATTCTTGTAAATTGTTACCAGTATTTTTTACTTGTTTTTACCTTATTGATTCTAAAAAAATTAACCTGCCAGTGCAGTAAGACAAAATGTATGCATATTCAAGATACAATGCATAAAAACAAGTCTTAATATTATTTGCGGTTTGCTTCACAAGTAAATTTAGGGATTTTTAGATATTTTCACTGAAAAATGAAAAAAAGGCATTCAAACTCATTAAGAAGGTGTTTTTACAGTGTAGATAGGTTGAATTTTGATGTCATATTGACTAAAGCCCCGTTCACACCAAGAACGATAACTATAAAGATAACGATATTAGCGTCCACACCGGCGAACGATATTGTCTGTAAGCGCACGCTCGTCTGCTGCTTTAAATTCTCAAACTCGTTATAGCAGGATTGATTCTGATTGGCTGTCAATGTTTTTATCGTTCATCAGCTGAAAAAAAAATCGTTCTGAAAGTGATTCGTTTCTCTGTGCCTTTATCGTTATAGCTGTGGTGTGGACTCTGCTATTCTTTAATATTGAGAATGATTTTTAGAACTATATCTTTATCGTTATCTTTATAGTTATCGTGCTTGGTGTGAACAGGCCTTTAGGAGAAAACACTTTAAATTTTAGTTGCATGACTGAACTATAAACTCTAAAAACTAAAATCCAAGCTCTTCCTTGATCTCATGATGTATTCTCTCTATCTTTGCACCGCAGGTCTGTAACACCTTTGCACTTCTATTATTACGGCTAAACGCATTAATTAAACATGTCACTAACCACGTCTAACTCAAACAACGTAGAGTCCTAACATAGCTGATGCTTTCTTTTTGAGCTGTTTCTCACAAAAAAAAAAAAAGTTGACTTTCATCCTATCTGCCCCCTTCCTTTTCTCTTCTGTTCCCTACTTCCAGACTCTTCAGCAGTTTGGGGGAGCTCCATACTATCTCTCAGAGAGGCTACGGCACCACCTACACCATCAGACCAGGCAGCCGCTACCCAATGACCCGGCGGACACCCAGTCCCGGTTCCCCGGACCGCTCAGATCCTCTGGGACCCATCCGGGGATTCGGTCTGGCCACTTCTCCCATCATACCCCCCACCATCCTTAAGTCGTCTAGCCTCAGTCTCCCTCACGAACCTAAAGAAGTGCGTTTCGTCATGAGGAGCTCCAGCGCACGGAGTCGCTCTCCCTCGCCCGCCCCCTCCTCGGGCATGCCCTCCCCCCTGCTCACCCTACGGCCGTTCCACCAGAAGCCCCTCCACCTGTGGAACAAGTATGACGTTGGCGACTGGCTGGCCAGCATTAACCTGTCTGAACACCGGGAGCGATTCCAAGAGCATGAGATCGAGGGCTCCCATCTGCCTGCTCTGACCAAGGAGGACTTCGCTGAGCTGGGCGTGACACGCGTCGGTCACCGCATGAACATTGAGCGCGCCCTTAAACAGCTGCTGGAGAGTTGACCACGCGCCTCCCTCTACCTGTAGCTAGTCTCAACACAGTTTTCTTTTATTTTCTTATTTAATTTGCTTGTCATTTTTCTTGCAATTCTTGAGCTTTAAATCCGAAGTGTGTCATTTCGATGTTAAAATAATTATCCTATCCCACGCTTTTGTAAAAAGCAATCCCTGGGGTGTTACTAAATGGTATTAATATGTACCATTTAGGTACTAATAGGTACATTTTTGGTGCTGATATGTAAGGCAGAGATGTCTAATTTTGCTCCTGGAGGGCCACCTTTTTCAGAGTTTAGCTCTCAGCAGTTTCAATACACTTGCCTGGAAGTTTCTACTGATTCTGTAGACCGTGATTAGCTGTTTAGCTGATGTGTTTAACTGGAACTAGAGCTAAACTCTGCTGACAAGTGGCCATCCAGGAGCAGGATTGGACACCCCTGCTTTAAGGTACTATTATGAACCCTTTAGGGGTAGAAATAAGTAGGGTTGCAAAGAGGCAGAAATTTTTGGAAAGTTTACAGAAATGTTCCACCCTTTGCAGCCCTATAAATAAGGTACAACGGAAGGGTACTGCACCAGTGCACCAACAACTTTTTTGGACCTCTTTTTCCAGGAATGCAATTTAATATTCCCCTGAAAACATTGCTCTGTTTATTTGAGCATCCCAACCAATCCGACGCACCAACATTGACAGTGTTTGGCCAACCAATGGCAGTCTATTTAAACAATCATTTTTGCTATTGCCGCAGAAATTACACACTTCAGTTTTAAATAATCTCACTATTTCCTAAATCCATCATTGGTGTAGTGGGTGTTGACTCCATGCTGTTTTTTGTAGCACTATCCTAAGCCCCTCCAGCACATGGGTGCTGTGTATTTGGAAGGGACTGTGAATTTAGTGATCGAATTGGCTTTGTTCACACTGCACAAAAATCTGATTTATTTTGCAAAATCAGATCTGCTGACGGCGTCTTGCCATGGTGCCAAACTCATGATGCATTTATTTAATGCATTTATGCAAATACTTAAAACCGCTCATTGATTCAACTTATTTACTATTCACTGTATAGTTTCCTATATGGTGAAAAAGCGAGAGAAAATTAGTGTATTTGCAAAGTAAATATCATCCCGAATTAGGAAAAACTACTTGAAATCCAATTTGACAGTTCACACTGCATTTGAATCTGATTTCAAACCACTTACAGTAATGGGGTTCCAAAATAATGCTCAAATGCTACAAAACTCAGATTTTTGCTGTCTGTCGAAAACAAAGCCTATTCAAAACATCTCGTAATTGATTCTTCAGTTTCATTAGCATGATAAACACCCACTAATCCCTTAGTCCCAAATCCATTTTTTTCTACTTTACTATTCGCTTCTTACTGCTGTCATTCATTCAGAGAAAGGAGGGATGCTGTTGAGAAAAGGAAGTTCAGTTGCCTTTCAGAGTATTTTTTTAGGAGTGGATGAGCAGAGTGGGCGTGGCCAGATCCTCTCTGTTTACCGCCTGCCCCCTTCTGGCTGAGGGACGTACTACACTCGGAGAATGTTTAACCAACACTAGTGGCTTTTTCATAATCAGACTCTTAACTTTGGGTTTCCAAAGGAAATATGACATTAGATAGAATATCTCAATGTATTTAAATAGCTTTGAAAATGGAGGGAGACAGCAAACAACAGGACGGACCGTGCAAAACTGCACCTGTCTCTCTCCCTAGATGATTTATTCCACCAATAATTTACCCATTTTTACCAATTATATACATATATATTTGACAGAAAAAAGGTATATAGATATATGAATATAACATTTTTGTCATAAATATAAAACTTATATATGATATTATATATATAAAGACAAAAAACACTCTTGAAAAATTTTTTTGATGGTTATCCTTTTATGATGGACTGTAGCATGAAACGTTACATCACCATACGGAATGACGGTTGACTGATTTGATCGATTTGCATTGTACCACCCCCTTTTTTGCTTTTCTTTCTTATAGTTTTACAGAACCTGGTCTTCCATCTTTAATTGGGCTGTAACGGTGTGTTCATGTTTGAGCCCTTCACACACACCACTTTTGTCTGTTATTCATTTGTAGTTTTTTCGTATGAAACAAAAACGCGTTCCCAGTACAGTTAAACACTTTCGTGCGCACAACCACACCGGTTTCTTATCCAAATTTGATCTAAATAAGTCTTCTTAATCTGGTAATAAGAAATTCCGAATAAGAAACTCTGCAATAAGTGTGTGTGTGAACAAACGTGTGTGCGGTGTGCATGACAGAACCGCTGTGGGACGAGAAACATCTGGATGGTAACGACTGGTGTTCGAAGACAGAATCTATAATTGTAAAAGTTTCCACCGTATGGCTTATATGTTAACCTGCTGTAAGCACTGAAGCATTTGGCTTATTTGTTTTGGCCTTTATTTATTTTTTCTTTCTCCTCATAGGTGGATTTTGTAGCTTGTGAAATATGATGCTTAGAAGAATTTTTATGAATGCATTTAGAATGAATTTTAGAATGACAACTACAGTAGTTAAAAGGAGAAGCTGAGGACAAAAGATTTCATGAAAAAACAATCAATGAAAAAGAAGGCCAGATATCCTGCAGCTGTATATATGGACAAATGACTAAAATATTTGCTTTTTATATCAATCACAAGCAATGTATATACGATAGTTTTCATATAAATTTTTAAAAATCAAAAAATATATAGATCTATATATGAATGTTTGTCATATATGCATAGTTAACCACCTGTCAAAAAAGGTGAAGATTTTACTCTTTGTATGGAGTTCGGGGGTGATTTGCACAAAACAAGGTGCTAGCATTTCAAGCCATTCATTCCCACCTGTCCCATTCAACCCTCCATTAGGGCTCAACAGATGCATATTTAAACGAAACCTGGGACATGCAAACACAGACGCTCATTTCTCTTCTGTGCACCATCAGTCCTGTTTTTAATACCTAACGTGTGTGTGTGTGTGTTTGACTGTGACAGCAGAATGAGTTAATGCTTCACCATTGGTCATCTCTTCTCTTGCATCTGAAATCAGGCCGCATGCAAACAGCCAAGGATGATGAGAGCTTCTCAGTGCCAGTAACACTGTGTGGGGAAAAAAGCCCTTCTGTAGGAGCAGTGTTGAGTCGGAGTAGATGCCATATTTATCTTGATATGAACGAAAAGAGAAGTACAGCCTGTTCACACTGCAGGTAAATACAGATGTCACTCCTCTTCTTTGTGCTGTTTTGGACACACTGTTAAATATGGGAGTGGCATTCTAAACCTGATTTCACTGGGGATACGAAATCAATTGTGATTTTAGACATTACAACAGTATAATGTACAGAATGAAAATGGATATTAATTCTGGGATTTGCCAAAAATTGTATTTTACAGTTATTCATTACTGGTAAATATTCATTTAATTTTTGTATTTATTTTTGGGGGGATAGAAATGAATCTTTTAGTCAGCAAAAATGCATTACATTGATCAAAAGTGACATTAAAGACATAATGTTATAAAAGATTTCTATTTCAAATAAATGCTGTTCTTGTAAAATTTTCTATTCATCAAAGAATCCCGTATCACAGTTTCCACAGGAAATATTAAGTGGGAAAACTTTTCAACATTGATGACGATAAGAAATGTTTCTTGAGCGGCAAATCAGCATATTAAAATGATTTCTGAAGGATCATGTGACACTGGAGTAATGATGCTGAAAATTCAGCTTTGCACCACAGGAATAAATGATATTTTAAAATATATTAAAATAGCAAAATGTTTTTTTAAATTGTAATAAAATTAATGTTTTTACTGCATGTTTTGATCCCAAAAATGCAGCTTTAGTGAGCACAACAGACTTCTTTAAAATGAATTAAATAGTTTTAATGAATGTTAATATTGATCAATATTAATAAATTAAAAATCTACTGATATGGTATCGATACTGTCTCTAAGATGTTTATATAAAAAAAAATTCTCTGATTGGCATTTAAAATATACAAATTTCCAGCATAAAATAAGGGTTTTAAAAATCAAATATGACTTGTGATCTTAAAACGGTACAAAATTGAACGGACTGTACTTTTATCACCTCATAGCCTCATTTCTGTTCTGTAAATATGGCGATTGCTCTGATTAAATTTTATTCTCCCATCCTAGATGAAGACTAGTTACTATTTAGCTCGTTAACAGAGATCCTGACCTCCCCTCCTAAAGCAGCCGCTCTGCGTTAAACCGTCAGTCTGTTTGACTGTACAAGGGCTTGAATGAAGGGGTTGAGGGGCCGTTTGGAGTCGGGCCCCAAGATAACTGTGAATTACTTACTTACTATATATGTCCTCCAATGCAGATGAGCCCTGGAAAAATACACAGATTCCTTCACCCCACTAAGTTTTTTTTACATAAAATCTTACAGAAAGGCTCAAGTTTTGATTTTGAGATGACCTATTTCATTTCCCTTCCCACTAAAAAACCATGTCCCTTTTATCAGCTCATCCTGAAGAATAAAAGCAAGTGTGCGTATGTTTTCGTGAATGTCGTCCCACTCTGGAGACTTGGAACTGCATTTCTGAGCCATATGTACCACAGTTTTCCTCCTCTCATCTTCTGATAACACTTGAGCTGATTTTCGTTCTGTACACGTCACTTTCATCTTTCATAATATTGATTTTGTCATGTACATTACATTATAGCTGTTCTAGCAGGAGATGAAAGGCCATGAAGAAAAATGAACAAATGTGCCAAAAAGTAATCATAGTTTTTTTGGTTTTTTTTTTTTGCTTTTTTTGAAGTTTGTAGGAACTAAATGCTGTTTGAACCAGCATTATGGTGCCACCTCCTGGAAATCTTGAGACATTTTTCTTTTGTTTCCCCAAATATAGGAGTTTATATACATTTTAATGTTTTTCAACGATTTCCATACGTGGCCCGATTCATTGAGTTTCATGGGCACATTCATGTCTGGGTTTAACAGTCTGTTCTGTTTGGCTTGAATTCCAGTAAGTCAATTAGTGACTGACTTGCACATTCGGTGGACGCTCTCCCTGACCTTTGCCCTTTACTCTCTCCCAATGTAGCGCAGACATCAGGGGTTCTGCATATTTAACTAGAATGAAAATTGCAATTGATTTCTTTGTAATTTTACTCGACCAATGGCAGGACTAAACATGAAATAAAACACATCAGATACATGACTACAGTATGTTCTATAGGGTTGTCCATCTTGTTTTCTGACCAACAAAAGCACAATAAAAATGGCAAGAAATGCAGTATATACTGCTTTAATGAGCATTGTTTTCTGGTGGGTTGATTGCTCAATTGAGGTTGTGATGGAGGTTTATTTCACTCAGGTACTACTTAACAAAGAGGTACAAAACAAGGCTTCGAACTCTGAAAAGGTATTCATTTTGTAACTGAGTAAAGAGTGCTTATTGTTTGCCTCAAATTAATGTCAAATAAAACTGTTCATGTAGTATTTAGTTTTATAGGTTTGATGAACATTAAATGTAAAAAAATATATTAAAATATATAGCATTAAAACAAAATGACAGAATGGGTGACAGGGTTGCAGATTTCAATCAGTTTCTCTAGTTTTGGTTGATTTTTTAATGAATTTCACAAAGAATATTTGATTTTGCAATCATGTAAATTCAGTTGTGTGTATTTCTCACAAGATAATTTTACAGTAAGTTTGAGAGGAGTGTTGGATTGGCTGACTTTTGATTTTAAAACTAGCATCTTCTGAACTTTCCTCTGCATTGATCATTTTCTATTAGAAGCTAGATGCATCTGTCAACTTGCCCCGTTCGTGGAAAGTGCTAATTAATTTCTGAATGATGCCACATGTAAGATCTCGCTTGTTTATATTTCTTTAATATGAACATCATTCTGCGCACAGAACAAATGAGTGTACACAACATAAAAACACCAGAGGCTTCAAAATAAGAACATTTTTCTAATGACGTAAAAGTTCAGATACACACATTCATGTGGAGTACTAAGCTGCTTCTATTTGAATTCACCAATGCATGTTCCATATATAAAGCACTTGTGAAAAACATCACAAAACACAAACCAAAAGCAATAATCTAAAAAAAAAAAAAAAAAACTTCACAGTTTTTGCAATATGAATAAATGCTCTTTACAGTAATAATTATTTCTTGTCTCTAAAGGGGAAACTCATGAAGAAATATCAGGGTCATATTTTACTCCAAAAATGCCTAAATGTGTCTTATTTTAGCATGATATTTTTTTAGGACAATTTTTGCATTTTTATGACAATTATGCATGACAAACATCTATCCAAACATAATTTTGATTATTTAAAATCAGCATAAATTACATTCATTAGAAAAGACAACTATGATAAACAAATACTTAAAAACTAAAATAACTTACAATTAGTAATTTAAAAAATAAAATGAGAGGGATTGTGTGTTTTGATTTTACTGTAACATGACAGGCATGTTCTTGACATTTCATGAGATTCACTCCTGAACATCCCCAGTTTCACTGGACAGATCATTAGACAGCTGCATGTGGACGTGGCACATGAATGCTTTACCAAAGATTGAAAGCTGCACATTATCAACTTTATCATTTCAAGACAGTGTTTCACAGCCTGAACTGTAACCTGGCAGTTTGTAATTGTCAGTGATCTTCCAGAGCAGTCGCTGCTGTTTCTTTGCTCTGGTTTTCACATCCACACAAACACATTCATCTGCTACACTGAGTTTGTGTCATGGCTGTCTTCTCATCCATCCCTGAGGAGAGTCTTATCCTGCGCTCAGATATGCTTGCAACAAATCGCTTTAATATAAAAATCTGTTTAGTTGGCAAATAAGGTGGACATAAAATTTTACATTAATATAAATGTATACGGGAACATGAATGTTTTAAAGTACAGTATAATCAGCTACCCTTGTACAAAGATCAAGTAGTTTATTGATACTGGTGAGCATCACAAATTGTTACTTGAAATGTGCAACTGTTGTAAGATATTACCCTTTTAAAAAATTATTTTGAAAAATATTTAATGTTACATTCGGCACAAATCGCAAGTCTCTTAAGAGTGCTAAAAGTTTTTTTTACTAAATCTGCATGCTGCAAAATTTGTATCAAATCTGAGTTCAAAGTGCATTGTGATTCCATTAACAGGTCAATCAGCTGTACATTCACAGAATCATAATTTAATTCGTAGAGTTGCTGCTCAGGACGGTGGGAGGACAGCCATGATCTGAGGAACTCATCAGTACAAGTGCAGGAGCAGCGGAGGAGAATGTGACGTGATCACGCCGAGTCCGGTTTTCCCTCTTGCGTCTCCTCGTCTTTATCAGATGATTCTTTACTGTCTAAATCAAAGTTCTGTAAGAAAGCATGAATAAAATCAATCAGTTACTGCATCATGAAGAGTAAGCATTCACCTTCAAACACGCACAAACGCTCACACACCTCTAGCTCCCTCATGACTTCATCCATAAAGTCGTTGGAGTTCCTCTTGTAGGACAGAGCCATCTGAATGGCATCTTTAAACACCTGTGGAACATTTACACAACATCAGAACTTCACACAGTTCTTTCAACCCTAAAACACACATCTAAATATTTGTAATTCGTTTCTGGAAATTAAAAACCACACTTGACAAAAAAGAAATAAATTGTATGTGTTTCTAGCCTCCAGTCCTGTCAGCTTAGTATTTACTTTCATAAAAATGAACAGTAATATATTTTAAACTGTTTATATGCGATGACATACAGGTGCATCTCAATAAATTAGAATGTCATGGAAAAGTTCATTTATTTCAGTAATTCAACTCAAATTGTGAAACTCGTGTATTAAATAAATTCAATGCACACAGACTGAAGTAGTTTAAGTCCTTGGTTCTTTTAATTGTGATGATTTTGGCTCACATTTAACAAAAACCCACCAATTCACTATCTCAACAAATTAGAATATGGTGACATGCCAATCAGCTAATCAACTCAAAACACCTGCAAAGGTTTCCTGAGCCTTCAAAATGGTCTCTCAGTTTGGTTCACTAGGCTACACAATAATGATGAAGACTGCTGATCTGACAGTTGTCCAGAAGACAATCATTGGCACCCTTCACAAGGAGGGTAAGCCACAAACATTCATTGCCAAAGAAGCTGGCTGTTCACAGAGTGCTGTATCCAAGCATGTTAACAGAAAGTTGAGTGGAAGGAAAAAGTGTGGAAGAAAAAGATGCACAACCAACCGAGAGAACCGCAGCCTTATGAGGATTGTCAAGCAAAATCGATTCAAGAATTTGAGTGAACTTCACAAGGAACGGACTGAGGCTGGGGTCAAGGCATCAAGAGGGTTTTTGTTAAATGTGAGCCAAAATCATCACAATTAAAAGAACCAAAGACTTAAACTACTTCAGTCTGTGCGTATTGAATTTATTTAATACACGAGTTTCACAATTTGAGTTGAATTACTGAAATAAATGAACTTTTCCACGACATTCTAATTTATTGAGATGCACCTGTAAATGACAATGTAAAAGGAAAAAAATTGACTTGAGTATGGAATTTAAGGAAATTAAAACTTATTTTTAACATAAAAAATAGCAAAACCAGAACACAACTGGTTTACATAGTCAAAGACACCTTAACTGGGCAATTTACGGACTGTCAGATGAAAACACATTTTATATGAAAAATATAGCAAAATAAAAAAATGTAGGGTTACTGAATCAGGGATACTGTTTTCCATCCTCACCTTGACCACATTGGTCCCATCAGCAGCAGATACAAAGTAGAAGGGCAGACCTTGTTTCTTAGCGAAGCTGAAATTCTTCTGGGTGACCTTCATGTCAGCTTTTGAAGAGCAGGACACATGAAAGAACAAAAGATAAGAGACATGCAGAGCGTAACACTGGCTAATACCGCTCTTATCTGGAATCTCACAAGCCAAATTTACCATCGATCTTGTTAGCGACCACCAGACAGGGAATCTCTGGCCGGTACTCTCGCAGTTCTTTGTACCAAATTGGGAGGTTCTTATATGTGATTTTCCTCTGGACATCAAACACCTGGGAAAAGCAATCTGATTAATTCTGACAGCTTTTTGAGATGTACGGTTTATGAAAACCCTTAAACCTTTAACACAAAACAAATGTCAAAAGAGGAGCATTTTATTTTGTTTGTTTGTGTTTGTGTGTGTGTGTGTGTGTGTGTGTGTGTGTGTGTGTGAGAGAGAGAGAGAGAGAGAGTGTGTGGAAAAGCAATCTGATTAATTCTGACAGCTTTTTGAGATGTACGGTTTATGAAAACCCTTAAACCTTTAACACAAAACAAATGTCAAAAGAGGAGCATTTTATTTTGTTTGTTTGTGTTTGTGTGTGTGTGTGTGTGTGTGTGTGTGTGTGCGTGTGCGTGTGTGTGTGTGTGTGTGTGTGTGAGTGTGGTTAAAATAGTCATGAATCTGCCACTACAGCAGCATACGAATAAAGATTTATTTCTCTGATTCAAGTGGTTTCAGTTTAGCTATTGTTAACTAAATCTATTAAAATCTAATATATCTCTTAAAATATTGTTTTTGTTGACTGAAAATGTAAATATCTGATGAAAAATTTAAATCTTAAAAATGCTGTCTAAAATAAAAAATAAAATAAACAAAAATAAAATAGATGTATTAAAACTACTAAAACTGAATTAAATTTAAATAAACATATATTTTTTTTTAATAAATGATGACAGAAAACATAATGACTCAAATTTAAACTAAAATAAAACAGATAAAATATAATCTTATTCAAAATATTAAAGGAATAGTTCACCCAAAATTGAAAATTTACTCACTCAAACCATCCAAGACGAACGTTTGTTTCTTCATCGGAACAGGTTTGGAGAAACTTTACATTACATTACAGATTTGAGCAAACTCTTTACTTTACATTAAACATTACATCACTTGCTCACCAATGGATTCTCTGCAGGAAGTGTTATTATGGATTATGGACTCATTTTGTCCAGAAGCAACGGTTTAAAGTTAAAACAACTTGATGGATTTGTTTCTCACAAACACACAGCTTTTCACTTCACAAGACGTTAACTGATGGACCGGAGTCATGTGGATTATTGTGATGTTTTTAGCAGCTGTTTGGACTCTCATTCTGACGGCACCCATTCACTGCAGAGGATCCACTGGTGAGCAAGTGATGTAATGCTAAATTTCTCCAAATCTGTTTTGACGAAGAAACTCATCTACATCTTGAATAGCATGAGGGTGATAATATCATAATAGTAACATACTAAAATAAGACAGAGTGGTTTGTGACCGACCATCTCTTACCATGATACAGGCATGAGCTTTATGGTAGTAAGACGGGTGCATGCTTCGAAAGCGTTCCTGTCCTGCAGTATCCCAGAAATCTGTATGCAGATAAACAGCTTCAGTTGGCATCAAAGCCAATACAGCCAATTGTTAAATTATCACGCACTAAAATAACAGCTTCCATGCCAAACTTACCAACCAGGACAGTCTGCCCATTGATGGTGGTGGTGTATTTGTAGAGAGTCAGAGCATATGTGGAGAGCTGCTGAGGACGACTGACACATTACATTAAGAACCTGACAACTCTCAGAATGAACCATACAGAGATATCATACTGACATCAAACAACCAAGTCAAAGGATACTATCCATCAATAAGGAATCTCTCCATAAGCCTGAAAAGAAATCATCAAAGCCTTTAGAAAAGAAAAAGCGCAAACGGCTTGTCCATAAAAGAGAGCAGTAAACATACTTGGATTTGCCCACAGCGCTGTCTCCGAGGCAGATGATCTTGACCTGCTCATCGGCGTCATATTTGTCCAGGTCCAGATCAGAAATGCCTCCTGCGTCCATCGCGAGAGAGAGAGCAGCAGGAGTTTAAACACTGCGCCTCTTAACGCCGCGGGATTAGATGATCATGACAGCCGCTGCTGCTTTACTCCATCACACGAACAGCTCATTTAGTTCATATTTGCGAGCAATAAACCGTAAAACGTATAGTGAAGTCTATATTCCCGAAGATAAGTAACGTCCGAATCTCGCTTTGGCTAGCTGGCTAATTAGCAGATTAGCGTGTTTGGAACCTAAGCTATCTAAATCACTATTTACGGCAGAATATTGCCTTACAATCCCAGGAAGATATATTTAAGGCTCGTCGACAGATTGTTTTCATTCACGGCTGGATTATAGACGAGAAAAATATCGCTATTTTGTGAAGAAAATTCTCGGTTTGGTTCCAGAAGATTCACTGAACATGTACGACAACAACGCGTCTCTAAGCAACGCTAGGACCCAAAAAGGGCCTGTAAACGCCGAGCTGTCTTTGAAGGTGCCTGTTTCTTCTTCTTCTTTTGGTTTTATGGCGGGTTGCGAACCAACTTCATAGGTGCATACCGCCACCTACTGTGATGGAGTGTGAAGAGAATGTACTCACCTAAATCTTAAATTCTGTTCATTATTCCACAATTCTTAAGAAATCTCATGACTGCACTTATTTGTTTTCCTGCATTTGGACCATCATTCAGCATACTACTTAATGAAAATTCTTTAACTCCTAAGGATTGTAGGTGCCTGTTTCGATGTCGCTTTTTAATTTTAAAGTGCTTTATTCTAATGATTGTTCTAAACGTAATACAACTAAAGTGGCATAAATTAAATACTGGTATTACTACTACTAATAATAATAATAATACTAAAAATACATTATGAAATGGGATAATAAAGACTCAATTAAATTAAGCAATAACTTCTTCATTCTAATGTGATTATTTTGACGTGATAATAATTTTAAAAAATATTTTTCAAAATTATCATTCATTTCTGTAGGAGTAAACTTTGACCTATATTTATGCTTTCCAGGAAACAAATCCAAGAAATAATACCTAGAATGTTTTCTTTGTGTTTGACAAATTGCCTGTCAGTAATATCAAACACAATAATCTTACTTTTTTAAGTGTGAGAAAGCAGTACGTTACAGAATGTTGTCTTGGTCACATTCTTGACATATATAGAAATACATAGAACAGAACAGAAAAACTGTTATATATAGATCTGCTTCTTAGATAGAAGTCTTTTTTTCTTTCCCACAGAGGTCAGTGAGTACATGATTAAAATTAAAAGGCTAAAGAACACAATGAATTCAGTTGGTTCCCACAAGGATAAATGCATCCTTGGCATCAAAACAAATTCCCTTAACCATAATTAGTTAACAAGACTAAACTAAATTACGCCAAATAAATAAAGCCAAATAGAAATATTAGATTAAAAAAAAATAACTTTAACTGAAATAAATAAGTTGGAGTAGCCTCACATTACATTTTTAAAACTTACTAAAACTTATTAAAATTACTAAAACTGAAATTAAAGTTATACATAAATATAAAAATGAAAATTAATATAAAATATATATATTATTCATAATATTTATATAAATATAAAAAGTAATTAAAATGACAAGAAAAATACAGAATTTAAACAAAAATAAAAAAAACTTAAAATATAAAAACGTAATTCAAAATACTAATAAATAATATAATAAATAATAATAATACACACACACACACACACACACACACACACATATATATATATATATATATATATATATA
>NW_015539923.1:468625-479015 GCF_001515605.1 Sinocyclocheilus anshuiensis
GAATATAAATGATACTAAAATAAGTGATACTGTATATGGTAAAGACAGAAACTGAGTTAAAATATTCTTACCACCACACTGTTTTTACATATTTTGTATCCAACTTACCATACATTGTACAGGTTTATTACCTTGAAGAAATTCATATTTATTTTACAAAATATTCTAATAAATTAATAATGATTTATTATTATTTTTTGACACCAGCACCAAGTGAAATTGTACTTTTTTTTACTTGGTGAATGAAGTTAAAGTATAATAATTATTGAAATTAATAGGGTGTTACTTTAGAAAATATCGAACAACTAATAGAACAATAGATGGTTCTGCTGAAAGGCTGTCTTTGCTCTCATAAGCTCCACCCTGGTTCGCAGGTGTCTGGGATGTAAACACAGCTGAGTTGAGAGACACTCTTGTGCTCTTTGACAGCTGGACCAGACACACACAGAGAGAGAGTCAGAGAAACACAACTAGCTAAAACATTCAATTGCGTAGGTGGCAAAATGGCCTGCAGACTGTCCATTACAGAGGAGGATTTCTACTGCCCCATCTGCTGTGACATCTTCAGGGATCCCGTACTCCTACCCTGCTCTCACAGCATCTGTAACGGCTGCGTGAAAACCTTCTGGAACCGGCGAGGAACTCAAGAGTGTCCTATCTGCAGAACTGTGTCCTCCAACCCTAACCCACCTATAAACATTGTGCTGAGAAACATGTGTGATCTGATGAGAGAAGAAACAACTCAGGAGCCTCCCGTAGAGACTGTGGAGTTCTGTAGTCTTCATGGAGAACCTCTTACTTTCTTCTGCACTGAAGATCAAGACCTAGTTTGTGGGAAATGCAGAAATGCCAAATCGCATAAGAACCACCGCATCCATTCAACAGCAGATGCGTCACAGGACCTCAGGGTAAGAGCTCAGAGCGTCAGATTGTATGGAAACACGATTTTTAACCTAGCTTGTGGGAAATGCAGAAATGCCAAATCGCATAAGAACCACCGCATCCATTCAACAGCAGATGCGTCACAGGACCTCAGGGTAAGAGCTCAGAGCGTCAGATTGTATGGAAACACGATTTTTAACAATAGTCAGTTGCTGAAATGACCAGCTTGTAGACGCTAGTCAGATTTCACTGATTGTCGGTTTCAGATTTAATGGATATGAAAACTGTCTTGTCAAACAGGTCTTAGCACACTAATGACCCTTATATGACACACATTCTCAGGCTTACAGAAACAACAGTTTCATGGGAACTTGCTGATCAATGCTGATCCATTTGTGGATATGCCGGTTTGTAACAAACAACCTGTTTAACATCAGTAAACAAAGCTGGGAAAATCATCATGCTAAAACATCCGATATATATATATAGAGAGAGAGAGAGAGAGAGAGAGAGGCTGATATATATTATAAAATAGGCTGATGTGTGTGTGTGTGTTCACTTTTTAATATTTGTTAGCAACAGCTCCAGCTGGAACTAAAGGCCTTTCTGGAGAAACTCAGAGTCTACGAACGAATTAAACAGTCCTGGGATGAAACAGCAGAGTATATTAAGGTGAGTACCGGGAGGAGATTTCAACATTGACACAGTTTAACTACCATATGGATATTTCAGCCGGAATTTGCTGATATTTTGTGTTTAGAAGCAGAGCCAACACACTGAGACTAAAATTAAGGAGGCGTTTGAAAAGCTTCACCAGTTTCTGGAAAATGAAGAGGCAGCCAGGATGATGACGCTGAGGAAAGAAGAAGAGCAGAAGAGTGAGATAATTGAAAAGAAGGTTGAGGAGATTAGATCAGGGATGTTATCTCTCTCACGCATTATTGAGTCCATCGAAGAACAGCTAAAAAGGAATGACTTCACATTTTTTGTGGTAAGAAGCACTTGGTTTGGTTTCTGGACTTTGAATGTTTAAATGATGTTTTATGATGTTTTATTTCAAAAGATCAAAGAAAAATGCATATTTTTCCATTATATTGAGTAGAAATTGCAGAATGTAATTTTAAAAAATCAGCAAGGATGCTTTAAACTGATCAAAATTAAAGACATTTATAATATCCCAAAAAGTTTCCATTTCCAATAAATGCTGTTCTTTTAAACTTTCTATCAATTTCTATTTCTATTTTTTTTTTAAATCCCACAAAATATGAAGCAGCACAAATGTTTTCAACACTGATGATAATAAGTATTGTTTCTTGAGCAGCAAATCAGCCTATTAAAATGATTTCTGAAGGATGACACGATTACATTTGAAAATGTATTAAAATAGAAAACAATTTTAAATTGTAATAATATTTCATAATATTACTGTTTTATTATATTTTTGGCCAAATAAATGGCCAATTTTCTGATCACATAATAAAGATTAATCTTTCTGTTTTTATCAATATTATTTCTAGAACTACAAGGCTACAATTGAAAGGTGAGAAGGTTTTTTTTTTTCTTTATAACTTCTGGTTTTCAAACCCACATCAGTACTGACTAAATGTTGTTTCAGAACAAAGTGTACAATGCGGGATCAGACCAGACCTTCAGGAATGCTCATCAATGTAGCAAAACATGTGGGTAACATAACCTTTGAAGTATCGAAGAAACTACAAGCCAACGTCCGATACAGTGAGTACTGAGCAGATCAAATAAATCTTCTCAATCTTCTCACACAGAGATGCAGCAGAATGGAAAAAACACAAGGTCTAGAGATGCATTTTAAAAGTTGGGAGCCATTCACACAGAACGTGTTTTTGCTTCGAAAAACTCCAGACACAGAATGTGTCAGAATAGTCATAATTGTAAGACATAAACTTGCAATTGCAAGAAAAAAAGTCAGAAATGTGAGATAAAATGTCAACATGACCTTTTTTTTTTCTTTTTTTTATTAATGGCAGAAAAAAATAATTGTGAGATGTAAACTCCGAATTCTGAGAAGAAGATATAAACTCAAAATTGTGTTATACACATGGAAATCTGAGAAAAAAAGTCAGAATTGCAAGCTTTTATCTTGCTTGTCTGAAAAGGAAAACCCAGAATTGTAAAATATAAACTCAATTTTGAGATATACAGTAAAGAATTCAGAGGAAAAAAAGAAAAAAAAAGTCAGAATTGTGACATGGAAACAGAATTGAGGGGAACAAGTGAGAATTGCAAGATTTTAAGTCATAATTCTGAGTTTTGACTTTTGGATTGGGAGTTTATTCTGAGTTTGTATCTCAGAATGTCAAAAAAAGAAAGAAAAGAAAAACAAGAAAAGTCAAAAGTGTGAGATATAAAGTAACAATTTTTTTATTCTATGGCAGAAATGGGCTTCCATAGTTCTAAAAATGCAGCACTCAAGTTTAAAGAAGTTTAAGACTTTGCTTTTCCCCCCATTCCACTGCCAGTGTCTTGCATTTTTCAAAGCAAAATACGTTGTGTGTGAATGTCTTAAAAGTGAGTACATCTCTATCTCTATCTCTTTCTCTCCAGCCCCAGTAACCTTTGACCCCAACACCGCCCATCCTTATCTGCTCGTGTCGGATGATCTGACCAGTATAACTTACACTGACGAGCATTTCCAACAGCTTCCAGCAAACCCAGAGAGATTCGACGGCTACACAAGCATTCTAGGTTCTGAGGGCTTTAACTCGGGGACTCACTGCTGGGACATCGAGGTGGGCGACAGCACAGCCTGGGCCGTGGGAGTGATCACAGAGTCCGCATACAAACACAGACAGACCCCCTCCAAAACGGGCCTGTGGTATGTGGGATTCTGCAATGGTAAATACGGGAAGGGCTATTCTCCAGAGATCCTCACCCTTCTAAGGGTCACCCAGAGAATTCAGAGGATCAGGGTGCAGCTGGACTGGGACAAGGGCAAAGTCACATTCACCGACTCGGCTCGTAATATCGGTCTGCATGTGTTTAAACACACGTTCACTGAGAGAGTGTTCCCTTACTTTTATAGTCACTGTATGAAACATCCGATGAGGATCATACCGGTAAAGACAGCTGTGGAAGCACACATTTAGAGCCAATACAACTTTTAAACTGGTGAAGTTAAGCAGTTAAAGGTTAACTGTGATATCAATAATACAACAATATAAAATCATCTTAAGAAGACAGTAGCAAGTACAGTACTGCAATAAAACATTACTGCATGATGATAATGATTTGTTTTTGCTGCCTATCTTTTGGAACAACCCTTGTGTATGGATTGTAGAGTTGGGGTATTTGGACTCAGACTGCAATTATGAATGAAGACGGACTCGAACTTCTAAGGATTTGGACTTGACTCTGACTCGACAAGGTGGAATCAGACCCAGCACTGGTAGGTTGTGTCTGTGATGTGCTAAAATGCTAGTCTAGGTAGACTTGGTTCACTTGGTTTTGGAATGGAGCTTATTTCTTATATTGTGGCAACAGCACAATTATTGCATTTTGGAGCCTTTTTTACTGAAACACCATTATTTCAAGTTGTATGTTTAGCAATATTAAGACCTGATACGACAGACTGGCTTGTTTAACAGAATTGGCCAGTTTAATCAGCCCCATCCACAATTAAAGGAGCGGTGTACTCAGAATGACGAATTCCAAAGGAAAAGCTGGGAGCTTTGATTCCTGTGAAAGTAACCTGTGAAGAAAGACAAAGGGAACCATTTTAGTACAAATTCTTGTTATTTAAATAGTTTTAGTAGAGAGCATTCCAAAGCTAGAAACTACAGTTCAGAAGTTTGGAGTAGGTAAGATTTTTTGATGTTTTTGATTAAAAAAAAAGTCTCTTATTTCTCACCATAGATTAAAAAAATACAGTAAAAACAGTAATAGTGTGAAATAATATTACAGTTCAAAAGAAGTTTTCTATTTGAATATATTTTAAAATGTAATTTATTCCTGTGATGACAAATCTGAATTTTCAGCATTATTACTCCAATATTCAGTGTCACACACTGTAAAAAGTAAATCCGTAAAATAACAGAAAAGGTACTGGCAGCTCATTACACATTTCTGTTAACTCTAAAACACAATGCAATGACGTGTGAAATTCAAAATACTGGTAAAACACCTGTAAAAAATAAATACGGGAAAAAACCTTCAAATTATACAGTATATTGTGCCCTGTTTTTACGGATTTTTTAGAGTGCATGATCTTTCATAAATCATTCTAATATGCTGATTTGCGGCTCAAGAAACATTTCTTATTAATTATCAATGTTTAAAACGGTCCTATATTGTGGATTCCATGATACATTTTTTCAAGATTCTTTGATTAATAGAAAGTTCAAAAGAACAGCATTTATTGGAAACAAAGTCATTTATAATAGTTATAAATGCATAGTGTAGTATAGTAGTATAAAATGGTATTGTATATGTTAGCCTGGTACAGACCCTTTCTGGATGGTGGGCTCCAGGTCCTGGTTTCTTTGTAGTGTCTCCAGGTGAGAAGTTGCGTCCGGTCATGCTGTACTCAGGGGCCTTGTGTTTGTACACACCTGAATTCACCACTTGGTAGGTCCCTGGGCCTGGAGTCTGAGAAAATTAATGTTATCATCTTTGCAAAGTAGAGGTAAATACTGTAAAATGATGTGTACGTACCTTCCGTAGATCTTCATAGAAGCTGCCGATTGCGCTACGACCGCCGAAGAAGACATTTGGGGCAGATGCTTTATTCACAACTCTTGGCCCTAATACTGGGGGAAGCATGTATGCAGCTGGACCTGGAGACAAGTTAATGCATGAAATTCACAGGAAATGCACCTGTTCCAGTAGTGTTGCTGTGTAGATGTGTGGAAATCTACCTGGTGTTTGGTCATTACGAAACAATTTAGTCCTTGCAGACAGAGAGAATGCAGGGGCAGAGTAAAAGGTGGTTTTTATTGCGTTTTCAGGGGAGTAACTGCCTGAAAAGAAAAATCAAAAGCCAGTTTAATCTGTTCTACACTCACAGAGAAAAGGTACAATGCTGTCACTGGGCTGTTCTAAGGTTCTTTTTACCCCTAAATGCTACATATTAATACCTTTAGAAAGTGTGCCACCCCAGTGACAGTTTTGTACCTTTTCTTATAAAAGTGAACCTTGTTGTACAGCTACAAAGCCTGTGTGTTTATGTTGTGTAAAAGACCTGGGCCAGGGGTTTTAAAGGGCTGAATATCCTTAGGTCGGCCATAGACGGAGTACACAGGGGTTCCATCCCGACCCACCCTGGTGATGTTGGAGGGAACGAGGTATCCAGGACCCGGGGAAGAGTTGGCCTGTGAGTCACGATGACGTGTGCCGAAGCTAAACGCTGGGCCTTTCTGCATCTGTGGGTCATGGTTGTTCATTCCTGTGTAGGGCAAAGAAATCCCTCAAAGTCATGGCAGGGCAATAGCGTATCATTTAAAAAAAATAACATTTAGAAATTATTATTGGTCTTCCGAATCCCAGATTTTACCCCACTTTTTAGCTCCTGATTTACTGGTTGTATTTATTTTTGGGACAAATTTGTACCCAGAAGTGAGCTGAACCTTCTTTTTGAGAACATCATCATTATAACGGTATAAAAAAGTAAATAAAAAAGTGTTTTAGAAATGTTAAATGTTTTCTCTTCGGGTTAGATTGTGGATTAGGTTATCGCATTTGTAACTAGCTGTATAAAAACAGTCAAATCTATGCAATGCACCCATTTCTATATATGTGTGTGTGTGTGTGTACCTGTTTAGTAATACTTGTGAGGGCCCAAATATCCACACTTATATAGTGAAATATTACGACAACCAACAAGTGAGGACATTTTACATGGTTTCACTAGTTTAAAAGACTTCTAAAGCGGTCAAATATTGTATACTTTAAAATCTGCTTATTTGCAGAGGTTTCTGTGAGGGTTAACTTCAGGCTAGGCTATATATCATTAATCTAATATTATAAACCATTGTCTTATCTATAAGATGTCTTCACTAATATAGTGAATCGTGTGTGTGTGTGTGCGTGCGTGCGTGCGTGCTTGTGTGTGTGTGTGCCTGAGTGTGACTGTGCGCGTGTGTGTGTGTGTGCGCGCGTGTGTGTGTGTGTGTGTGTGTGCTTTGACCTTGACCTATAGCTGACCAGACATGTGTGTGTGTGTGTGTGTGTGTGTGTGTACCAGTTGCCCCTGGCAGAGAATATGTTGGCCCTGGACTGTTATACATTGCAGCAATCGGGCCCCTTGCCCTGTGGGGCTTCCAAGGACCAACCCATACTTCCACAGGCATGATGTCTGTTGGAAAAAAAGAATTACTAAAACTGCTTGTAAACAAATAAATAAATACTTGTGTTAAATAAAAGTGTTAAATAAAACTAGATTGAAGAGTTTGTAGACAAACTTTTAGTTGGCTTGAAAAGGCCTAGCCAGAAAGTTTTAAAAAGTTATAAAAGCTTGCACTCTGAAGGTTTTCAGTTTGAAGTAGTTTGAAATTTAACATAGGTTTAAAGATGAATGTTTGAATGTTTTCAAGGCAATACAGTCTATCAGAAAAACATATATATGTAGGTATAAAACATATTGCTAGGGTACCTTGGGTGGTTGCTAGGGTGTTTCTAGCATGACTAGCATGTTGCTAACATGTTTTAGCATGTTGCTAGCATGATTAACATGTTACTAGCATGTTGTTACCATGATTAGCAAGTTACTAACATGTTTCTAGCACGATTAGCATGTTGTTAACATAATTAGCATGTTACTAGCACGTTGCTAGCATGATTAACTAGTTATTAGCATGTTTCTAACATGACTAGCATGTTGATAACATGGTTAGCATGTTTGTAGCATGAGTAGCATGTTACTAGCATGTTTCTAGCATGATTAGCAAGTTACTAGCATGTTTCTAGCACGATTAGCATGTTGCTAACATGATTAACATGTTACTAGCACACTGTTAGCATGATTAGCTAGTTATTAGCATGTTGTTAACATGGTTAGCATGTTATTAGCATGTTTCTAGCATGATTAGCATACTGCTAGTATGTTTTTACATGATTTAACATTGTAAATGGAAAAAAAATCCAGATAAAAACAAGGTAAAACCAGCTGATTCAATAACAAAAATAGTTAGAGACCAGTTAAAATCAGCTAAAACCAGCAGATTTAGCAAAAAGCCAGCTAAAACCATCTGAACCAGTCAAAAACCATCTTAAAACCAGCATAGGCTAGTTGTCTAGTCTTAGCTGGTTTAAGCTTAAAATAGTAGCTGTTTTAAACTTGGTTGGTCTTTTAGCAGGTCTCCCAGCTTGATCAGCCTGACCAGCTAAAAAGGTGCCAAAACCACTTTAAAACCAGCCTGGAAGCAGCCAACCAGCTAGATAGATAGATTAGAAATATTTTTAATCTATATCTAATAATTAATAATATATGTCCCTTTTAGACTTGCACTCTATTCATTTGCTGCTTGTTTTCTTACAAAAAAAAACCACTTGCTTTGTAATCTTTTTGTATTCTATCTGATTTCTTTTCATTTATTATAATTAACAAAAGCAAAAAGACCTCTAACACCAGCTTGCTCTATTCTTTTTCTATTCTATCTGTTTTCTTTTTATTTATTATATAATTTTAAAAACCCTTGCTACGTGTACTGCGTTCAGCTAACTGAGACTTGTTATAGCACTTGTATATCATTGCTCTTTTGTTGATTTTGATTGCTTCCATTGTCCTCATTTGTAAGTCGCTTTGGATAAAAGCGTCTGCTAAATGACTAAATGTAAATGTAAATGTAAATATTAGATAGCGTGGAAGCTTAAAATGAGTTTAAATGGGTTAGAAATAGTACATAGAAGGGAAGTTTGATTGAGCCTAATGGCCTTTATTGTGTTTAGATTTAAATTTGTGACAGTTGGAGTTTGAATAGTCTTGGCTCATTTGGGATTTTTATGATTTTTAATCTTCAATTTTAAGAAAACCGTAAGTCCGATCAGTCTGAAAAGATATAGCACACTACGTGAGATCAGTCTGAACAGCTGGGCTGAGTTTGGTGGTTCTAGCTTGAAAGCTCAAGGAGGAGTAGCTTTCAGAAATTTAGTCTAAGAAGAAGAAGAAGAAGCTTAAACAGAATATCTGTCAATTGGCTTTTTCAAGCCTTTAGTCTAATTTAATTTTAATTTAATTTAAATAAAATTAGCATACAGCTCCGTAACTGGTTACTGTAACAAAAAGCATAAAAGTAAACAGCAAACGAAGTAAAAATAGCAACTTACCTTAAGTGCAAGATATTAAAAAGTTCGTGAATTTAATACACTTTCGATCTCCAGGCGAGTTTTGAAAGAATTAATATATTATAGCTTAAATTGTGTTCAGGGCGTTGATGATTTTTAGATGTAAGTTACGCTTAGATAACTTAAAACGACAAAACGATGCCAGTTACAATACAGTATCTGCACAAAAACGATGTTATTTACATAGAAAGGTAAAATAAAAAAAAGTTATAAATGTAGCTCGTGAAGAGCTCTAATTAAACTCTCAGCTGCTGCGAGTCTTTGGTTGTTTATAATTGTTTCTTTTTAATCTCTATGGCGCCGTCGCCATGGTAATTCTTTGATGTCATTTTTGAGTGACATTCCAGTGGCTCTACATGCGACTCCACAGTAATCCGTGCGGTTTTATTAATTATTAAACAAATGAAGGTATAACCAAATTCAACACGTGCTTTCCTTAGAGATATTTCAAATGTTAATTTAATACACACATACTGTATTCAGTTCCTCCGTCTTTAGACCAGATTATACACACATTAATTTATTAATCGATATATTTTAAAGGAACGAAAAAAAATTCTTAAAAAGTTTGTTTTTTTTTTAAACGAAAAAAAAAATTTATTTGGACACTTAAGACACACTTAAAAATGTTTGTATATCATTTCACTGGATAACAAAATATCTAAATTAAATAATTAATAAGTAAATAAATAAACAAATAAAAAAATATTAAAATGAGATTTAAAAAAAATCACAATACATTAGTTTAGAAAGGAGAGAGAAGATACATCAGGGACAAAAACAACATTGTCTTTTTTTTTTTTACTTTATATATATTGATCTTTTTTCTCCTTGATTTTTGTATTTTGTCTTGGTTTTGTTAAATATTGTTTGAAAAAAAATGTATGTAAAACCAATGATCAATTTGAAAATATATTATGTACTATATATATATTATGTGATTTCCAAATAAAATATGTAAATAAATAAAGAAATACATTTTACAGCTAAACATTTCACAAAAATATATATATATATATATATATATATATGTGTATATATGTGTGTGTATGTGTATATGTGTGTATGTATATGTATGTGTATGTGTGTATATGTGTGTGTGTATATGTGTGTATATGTTTGTGTGTATATGTGTATGTGTGTGTGTATATGTGTGTGTATATGTATGTGTGTGTGTATATGTGTGTATATATGT
>NW_015539923.1:479025-483534 GCF_001515605.1 Sinocyclocheilus anshuiensis
AAAAATATATATATATATATAATATATATAATAAATATATATAAATATATTTATACTTCAGTACTCTTTTAAAAAGACAAAACAGAAGCCACTCAGTTTAATATTTTGTTAACTAACACAAAAACAATCATATATATGTGAAATAATACGTGTTTAAATACTTTAAAGGAGGACTGTACACTGAAACAGAAATCAATAACTTGATCAGTCATTCATTTAATCAAACAATGGTTCTTTATATAGATATCTTTATTGGTTTCATTAGTTTAAGCACTGCTCCTAACACTGTGATGGTGTTGTAGTGTTTGGGTAGTGGTTGTGTAGGTACTGCTCTCTCATTGTAGCTCTGAGGGCCCGTAACAAGATGTTGTTTCTCTCTATTTCCTCTGGAGGGCGCTGTTAAAATACATAATCGTGCAAAAGTGCATTTAAAATACTTCTATGTTTATATATCTATTTATTTGGGAAGATTAGCACATGCACTCTAAAAAATGCTGGGTTAAATACAACCCAGTGCTAGGTAAAATAGGGACAAACCCAGCAATTGGGTTGTTTTGACCCAGCGGTTGGGTTATTTGTCCCTATTTTACCTAGCACTGGGTTGTATTTAACCCAGCATTTTTTAGAGTGTATACACACACAAACTTACTCTTGTTAAAGCTCGAATGAGTCTCTGTAGTATAGCAAGTTCAAACTGAGGACATCGACCCGCCACTTGACCCACACAGTTCAGCAAACAGCAGATGGTGTGCCGCTGATACTAAAACAACACAAAAGAAATATAACCACATCAAGCTGTACATTGTTGAACAAGCTGTAAGTACTTCAAAATGTCATGTTTAATTCAATGTGTTACTTGCCTTTTCTTTGTAATTATTTGTGAAATTTACTAGCAATTTCTGAGTATAAATAGCGTCTATACCAATTTTTTAGTGATGTAAAATATGCCTTATTTGTATGACACACACACAGAAAAGTGTAACAGACATGTAAGCGATTTTTAAACTTCTTAAACAGCCATTTCTGTGTTTTTATACTTAAATGTATTCCCTAACAGTACATAATACAGTTCAAACTGTGTTGTAGTGTGTTCTGTCACAATGAGTTCAGATTTTCACTTTTTGCAGTGAAATATTGTGCAGGTTTTGTGCAGGCCAGGTTGAGGTCAGCCTCTCTATGTCATCTTTACTGAGAACGGGATCCTGTTATGAAATCGCACAACAGCTAAAACACTGCATATGACACAACGACGAAAAACTCTCCTAAAAGTATCGTTTTTAAAATTCCATAAGCATGTTATGTTTATGTCAGGCTTATTGTTTTCCAGAAACTATTACCGGCTTCTTTTTGCGCAGAATTACCATATACTGTGACCTCTGACCTTTAGTTTGTCCAGCCAGATCCATAACAGTGTGCTCAGAACGTCAGGATCTGTTTCCATGACAAGTGTAGCCCAGCCACATTCAGTCAAGTTGAGCTCATCCTGAGGAGAATTAAAACAGGGTCAAATCTCCTGCATTAACAGTATTCACAGACTCGGCTGAAGCTGGGATAAAACAAAAGCTTTTGTCATACAGACAGAATAATGTGTAAATGTAAGGAGAATGCTAAATAAATATGATCAAATGTAAAAGCCATTATGGTTATCAGAGCAATTTTAAAGCTAAAAAATACAGATACCGTGATTTTTTCAATGTTTTTTTTTTTATCATTGCTCTGTATATTATATCTGTACATGCAGTCATATGAAAACATGATTATGCTTTGTATGGTGATAATAATAATGTGTTACTGGACCAAAACCTTTTGTCAGTCCAGAAACTAACAAGGGTGTGGATCCAGGAACATTCTTCTTCTTGTCGAAACCAAGTCAAACATGCTTTACCTGCAAAACCGCTGCTTTTTTCAATACAGTGTCCAGCGGGGGGCGCTGTTGTGCCATTGCTTTAGCGACAGCTCTTGATAATGATGATTGAACTGATGTAGGATGCTCCAGCCTTAGCTTTAAGAAAAACATCCACAACATTTGCACAAATAAGAGGTAATACAACATAAAAGTTCTCAAAATTCTTCAGGCAGTCATCTAAGATGCAGAAAGAATGGTGAATATTTTATTTGGTCTCACACTGACCTCGATGTTTGAGCTGAACTTTAGGTAAGCCTGAGGTTTCTTGGTTGTACATTTTGTCTTCTTGTTCACATTCTCATTTTGTGGGTGAGGAGCTGATGGTGGATTGGGGCTGTGTTTCTCTGTCGTCCCATTGCATTGGTCTGTCATCGGGGTTTGAGGACTCTTTTGGGATTCTGTTGGGATTCTCTGATCTTTTGATGGGCCGATTTCTCCTTTGCTTATTTTATGGTGTCCACCAGATTGAGGAGAGTAGCGTGAGAACATAAAATCCTTGCAGAAACAACAGGATTTCATATGTCACTGTTATACAGTTTCATAAACTTAAACTTTCATAAAAAATGACAAAATTGTATTTAAAAAAACAAAATTATAATTATTACAATTATAATCTAGAAAATATATTTAAATTCGAAAATTGTATTATACACACACGCACACATACATACATGGGTCAAAGACGAAAAAGGGTTTAAGCATAAAAACAATAAGTGTAATACTGCTTTAAATTGTTGTTGTTTTTCCCAAAAAAATGTAAAAGTTTTCTGTTTAATTTAATAGCAATTTTGTTTTAGTTTTTCTGTGCAAAAATACATATCATACATTTTTCCCTGATTTACAGAAGAGACCCACTACAATGTCATTCAGTGTAGCAATCTTGTCAGGCATATTTACAACAAAAATCAATTTATGACATATTAAAAGACTAATTACTTTCACCCCAAATACTTTTATTCTCCAAAAACATATTTGAAACCTTAAAAGTAGACACTTTACTTACATTTAATGTGCTTTCTATGGACATAAAATCACTTTTGTCAATTTCTTTTGATGCGAACATCTTAACGTCTTTGACCCACATACATAGATAGATAGATAGATAGATAGATAGATAGATAGATAGATAGATAGACACACTCAATTTTAAAATTTAAATATAATATATACATTTATTTATATTAAACATAACTTTATGTTTAATATAAATAAAGGAGGGAAGGGAAGTATATATTTTTTATATTATGGTAATGAGAAGTAGGAGTGGCACAATGCAAATATCTATAATATAATATTAATATTAAACATATTAGTAAATGTTGAAATCAGTATTAACAAAGATTAATAAATGCTTTACAAGTATTTCCATTGTTAGTTAATGTTAACTAATTTGAACAAATATTACCATTTATTTTTATTTTCAAAAATTAGCAGTAAACTGAGTGGCTCACCTCAATGATAGTAATCTTGCTGAGATCTGACTCGCTGTAGCTTCGCTTGTTTAGAAGGACGTCCCTCTTCCTCTCCAAGAACCCGAATGGCTCGTCCCAGGACTCGCAGGAGTACGCTCTGCATGAGCCTCTCCTTTCCTTCAGAGCAGGCAGGTTTCTCTTCAGAAGTGTCACCTTCACTGTCTTCTTCAGGGCCAAGATGTTCAGCCTCTTCTCCAGTTCTCTCTGGGCCTCTGGAGGACTGGGAGCCCCCTGGGTGAGAGTGATCAGCATGCTGCAGAGCACGTGCAGGATCTTGGGCGTGTGTTTGAGGGTTCGGGCCTCGTCCCCGTGCAGCAGAAGGGCCTGACGCAGGAGATACTGCCGGAGACTGAAGAAGGAACCGTGCCGCATGTTCAGACATGGGTACTGGGCCAGCTGAGAGCCCACCAGCCGGGCGAAATCAAACACCAGATTGATCTGTGATCGAGTCTGGATTGAGCGAGGCCTTCTGATCCGAACATAGTGGACAGCTTCACTGGCGCTGATTCGACAGGTGTAGACCAGATAGCATGCGATAAGAACACCTGTACAGTAGGGTTGATATTAAGGACTTTACTCAAATAGAATATCATCTTAAAGTAATAATGCATGAGATGCAACTTGCCTGTCCTGCCCAGTCCAGCATGGCAATGAACAGCCACCTTTCCTTCCTGCACAGCGAAGGCCAAAACCTTCACGGCATCCAGCATCCCCTCCAGAGACGACACTCCAAAATCAGACATCCCAAAATTATAGAAGTAAACTGTCAGACAAAAAGGAACATAATTCAGTAATTCATCATTTAATTTATTGGGTGAATCTCACAAGGAATATTCAGGTTATATTTTACACCAGCATTAAAAGAAAATTTATATTATTGCATGGCATGTAGAAAATGACCATTCATATATTTTAGGCCCAATACATATGTTTGCACTGTGATTATATGATATATTGTAAGATATATAGTACTGTTCAAAAGTTTGGGGTCAGTAAGGTTTTCTATAAAGAAATTAATACTTTTATTCAGCAAAGATGCAATAAATTGATCAAAAGTGACAGTAAAGAAATGTATAATAATATAAAAGATTTCTATTTCAAATAAATGCTGTTCTTTTGAATTTGTCACTA
>NW_015539923.1:483613-493949 GCF_001515605.1 Sinocyclocheilus anshuiensis
ATATACAGTATATATATATATATGTGTGTTTGTGTATAGTATATATATAGCCTAATGAGATTTAGGAGTGGCACAATGCAAATATCTGTTTAGGGTGTAATATGAACCAGATATGTTGCAAGAGAATCATACTAATAGTAGTTCTATGAAAGTTCCATGAAAGTTTATGACTTTGGCTCACTTTGACTGTCCATAAAGATCTGAGGTGAATATGTGAACCCACTGCCAGGGTCCAGAGGAGGGCCGCAGTGAGCATGTTCCCCTGGCTGCTGTATATTAATGATGGATTTAATGTTGAACCTATAAGCAAGTACACAAGCATACACACACACATACACACATTGTCACTTATTAACCAGAACCACTCCCCTGCAGAGTATAAGTAAATGTAAGTAAACATCTTTTTAAAGACTGTTTTAAATAACACTCACTGTTTGAACTGCTCTATGATGCAGTGTCTCTTGATGAGACATGTAGAAGGTCGTGCCATTGCAATAATGTCATCGGTCACCCTAAATACAAAAAACACAGTGAATATATGCATTGCTATTTTTGTAAGGCAAAGAAAGAGGAAAAACATATTAAACAATTTCTCATTCTTGCATTCAGTTCAATTCTTGCAGGTTCGATGTCACTGGTTCTTCTCACATATAAATATTCCTATTTGTTTGGTGTGTCTCTTCTAACACTAAGGCTATGTCCACATTAATCTGGCTACATTTGAAAACACATCTTTTTTCTTGACCTTTGACCTTTAGTCCACACGGAAAAACAACGTTTTTGTCCAGCAAATACTAAGCTTTTTGAAGACGCTCTCCCAAGTGAGTAAATTTGGAAGCAACATTTTCTGGTTGCAGCTGTGTTAGATTAATGTTGCTGTAGCTTTAATCATTCAGACAACAGAAACACTGTAGGCCTCACCAGCTGGAGAAAACACCTTTAATGGCCTGTTGGCTTATGCTCCAGCACGCTGGACCTTCATATCGACAGTCTTTTCCCCCACAGGCAAAAAGACAGATGATCTTCGAAGGAATAGCCTTCACCAGACTCTCCCTGGCCTGAGAATATGATGGTCTGGGCACTGGAACCTGCGGCGTCATGGAGGACAGGAGAGGACAGGACAGAAACTAACAGCAAATCACTGGTTCTATATGCACTAATGGCTTAACATTTAGCAGGCAACTTTGTGGATCAGCTGAGGAATACTATAGACAGAAATATGGCAAAGAGACAGAAAACATGCAGTCAGTGACAGAAGAGTCAAATTCCACCTACTAACATGACAAGAAATTAATCAAATAACAGTAGGGCAGTCAAGCTGTCGCCGCCATGTTAGCTGACCTACATTTTAAGCCTGTTGATATATCTACTGCTCTGTATTTTTCTTTAGGCCTATTGATAATTCTCCCAGACAAAAAATCAGACTTACCCATGTGGCTCCATCCAAAGAAAGGGTTAAATGTGAAATGTTTATGTAGATTTCATGATAATCATGTAGAGACAATCTAACATGGCTATGCTGCATACAGAAACATGTTCATGGCTCAAAGCTGACCCAGCGATTGGTGTCTAATCCTTATTAAGTGTCATAAACACATTAGTGGATAGGTTGACGATTCATAGTAAGCCTAATTATATAAAGTGCTCTGGGGCTGGCAGTCTGTACTCTGTACATACAATACCTACTAAACAAAAATGTTTCTCATGTACATGTTAATGTTTTCTTTGGTCTAAATTAAATGAGTCAGAGTTGTGGGCCATTAAGAATTTAATTGAGAAATTGGGAATAAAATTCCAAGAAATCCATATAACTGTTGAAAGTGTGGTTTAACACATTGAATTTTCAGTATCAAAACAATACACAACATTTGGGATTTGTCCAGAAATATTAGTTGATATAAATAATTAATCAGGTTTCAAATGCCACTAAATTAATTTAAATGCCACAAACATTTTATTTATAGAATAATTCAATTTATCAACTGAAATTTAATTTATATACAGTATTTTTCATTACATTTATAAATTACCAGTGTTGTTATTGTTAACTGAAATGGAAATAAAAATTTGTTAAAAAATATATTAATAAAAATGACAACACCACATAAAAGATCACTACAACTTAAACTAAAGTGAAACTGAAAAACATTTTTAAAAACCTAATTAAAAATAATAAATACTATAATAGTATAAAAACACTAATATATCACTGAAATCATCTTGCATTTTATGTTCCATCATTTCTCTAATTTACCCCAAAATCTTCAAAATGTAGCCCAAACACATGACAGCAAAATACTAAACTAGAGATTGGCTCCATCAGGAAAAAAAAAAAACATTTACACAAAATAGGTTTTTCACAACATGTAGTACTTTATTTAGGGGGAGTTACCATGCAGCTCATTAGAAAGCGATACATTTAGGCAGACAAATGCACAGAAATCCATCTGCATTCATGACATTTCTAAGAACATCATTGAAAACTAAACAGATCACTTGCTAAGGATCCCCTCGCCACAAAACCAAGAAAGCAATGAGTGCTCAATAGGATATGATGTCCTTTGATGTTGTGTCGCATCTATTGGGCTTCATTTCTGGCTAGACCTTAATAGGTCCTTTGATAAGGACCTTGCTCTGTATGAGACCGTGTCTCATTACAGGAACGTTACCTATGTTGTGTAACTTTTGTTCAACAGCACTGCGATAACACCTGTGTGTGAAATTCAACAGTGTGTCATATTGTGTATTGTTAGTAAGATATCTGAACCAGTGGATTCAACCAAGTCAGCACAACCTGCAGAACCGGTGTGCCTGTGAACCCTATTCTGGTGAACATGTCATCTCGCTCTGATCACGCTCTCTATGGCTGAGCGGCGTTGACGTGGCATCAAAATGAGGTAAAAGAACATCAAAAAAGAAAGAAAAAAAAAAACAGTGGGCTTTTACCTCTAACCCTGATCTGCGGCTCCAGAAACCTTCTGCTAGTTTTACTGGAGAGCTATTTGGACCAAGCAGCCACAGTCTGAATATATCTTTACAACAAATACACTTGGGCTTCAAAAGGGCGAGACCTCCCTGTAAATATGTGAGCAACATGCATCCATTAGTACAGCTACAAAATGCCCATCCAGCCCATTCTCTGTTTGTATTTTAATGGATTGTTGACTACTGTAGACCTTTTGCAGAAACAGTCAGTCCTGCTTTGGAGTCATGTGCGTTGCTCGATGGCACAATGGTGATCGAGGACGATTGTGATCACAGAAAAAACTGGCTCAAATCTTCCAACCTCTGGACCAGCAGCTCTCATGAGGGATCACCTCTCCATGAACATTTCGTTCTTCTCTCCATGGTTTCTTCAGGGTTGCACAAACAGACAGGAAAGCAGAGCCGTTCTGAAGAAAAGCGATGGTGCTGCCACTGCACAGCGGGAAAGTTGCGAGATCCATCGTTTTCCATGGAGGAATCATTGTCTACGTGTCAAGTTTGCCATGGACACACATGGCGTGGGAGATACTTGGGTTGTGACGTTTGTCACAACTGAAGCTGTGTGATTGCTTTGGCTGCTGCTGGCTTGTATCAACAATTGCACACAGCTTGTTTGATCCAGCGTGCTATTGGGTCTTTCTCAACACTGGCTGCATCAAGGTCTGGAGCAGTTGTCTACCCTTGGCAGCAGACACTTACTCCAGCACCTCCATCATCTTCTTCATCATCGTCATCATCATCCCCTTCATCACTCCCCTCAGATAAGATCTGTTGATGGAGAACAAATGCTGTTGCTCAAACAGATACACTGTAATAAAATGTTGACTTTATATTTTAACTTAGAGTTATCTTTTTGCTTTGACTCAGTTACATTTCATTACTTAGAATATAACGTTTTGTTGGCGCAATTAAATGTTACTTTTTTAAAGTGGATTTATAAAAGTAAGGTCAGTACCAAAGTTAATGTTCATTTAGCCTAACTGTTCAACCAAATATAATAATTCATTAATTTCAGTTGTTCAGTGCAACCATATCAAAAGGCAAAGAATTCTAAAACATAAAATAGTAAATATAAAATGTATGAAACCACACCTTATATAACACACTTTATTATCAATTTAACAAAGTGACAAAAGGACAGACCAAATCTCATTTTCAAACATTTAGTCTTTGTAATTCAGATCAACACTTTAATGTTTTTGAAAAACAATCCTGTCTGTAGTTTAAAAAAAAAAGATTAAATACATTTGGTTGCAGAATATTGCACAATACAGTACAGTGCAGAGTGTTTTAATTTCATTTAGGACTGTGGATTGAAGAAAACAAAGCAATGCATATTTATTACCTTAAACCTTAAATGTCTTATTTTTATTTATGCTGTCATAGTTATGGGGTGCATTTTCTCATCTAATAAATAGCTACTTCACTAATAAATAAATGGTGATATTGAATTAAGTTATTATTTTATTATCTTACTTGCAGATTATTAATTTATATATAGCAAGTAAGTTTGAGTTATCCACCCATCCTTTACCCTGAGGAATCTGGCACACCCTCTTACATAAACACATTCTCTAAAGAGGTGGGGTGAATATAAAACAATAGTCTGAACTTTGAGCTCAGCTTAAGGTGCCATGCACAAACTAAGAGTTAACTTAAAATACAGTATAGTTAAACTGTCCGTGTCTCTGCTATAATATGATAGCAGATGCCCTTACCATAGTGTCAGTTATTCCTACAAGACACATTAGTGCATATGTCCTTAAATGTATTTTATCTGCAGTGACACTTGCAATAGTATTATTATATATACAATCTGTCTATTATCCTCAATCTATAAATCTATCTAAAGCTGAGTTTATACATACATGAAAGATTTAGATTAAGTGATATTTATTGCAACATCATGTCAAACCTAAAATCATACTTAAATGTGTGATTCGAAATAGTTGCTGAAAAGGAAAAGTTAAAGCTAAGGATGATAATATAATTAAAAAATGCAAACTTCTACTTCATGCTAAACATCATTGCACATCACTTCAAAAAGTGTTTTCACATAAATATGGACTCACACAAATCATTAAAAATGTGCATACTTGCTAGTTTGCAATAATAATAATAACATTTTACCATATAATTTTCTTGAAGGGAATAATTAATAATAAATAAATAAATAAAAACTGACCATGCTGATGATTTGTTTAAGGTTCAGAGCAGCGTAGTGCAGTTCATGTGAAGTGAATCTTCATTCGTTATTTATACTCTTATTACAGAAACTGCTCACACCTCCTCAAAGAACATAACTATGCAGCAGCCAGTCCGGTGCAGACACATTAAAAGAGATCTTTTCACAGAAACGAAAGTGAAAGTAAAAGTAAAACATTACTTGTAAGGGGTTTCAGATGTTCTCAATTATATAATTTATAATGTAACAATAGGGTTTATGCGCAACAGACTTCCGTATTCTGTTAACCGGGTCTCGTCGCTTCCGGTTCAAGCGTATTGCATATGCTTAGTTAAATATGAAGCCGTTTTACTCGAGATGCCTTCAAAGTAGATATCAATGATGATCATAACCAATGTCCATCACATATGCGGACTGATATCTAAAAGTTTTTTTTTATTTACATTCTTTTCACATTTAGATATAAAAATGGAATAAAACGTCAACAATAAACACAGCTAGCTGACTGATTATCTTAAAAGTCCATAGATATCGCTATTATTTAATACGGCTGTTAACACGTTCTCCGACAAGCAGAAGCAATGAGACCTGTTTTCCGGGTTTGGTCAGGTGATGTTCGACATATACCCTATTCAGATACAAAACGTTTAAGCCCTAGTGTGATTAGAAAAGATAGTCTTGTGACAGGGAATGACAGTGACACACAGTGTTGGGGGTAATATATTACAAGTAACGCAAGTTACGTAATCAGATTACTTGTTTCAAGTAACCATACTGTATAAGGAAGTTTTGATCATGTTTGGCCTCTTGGTTATACTTATGTCAAATATATGCAATGCTTTTGATTGTTTTGTACAAAACTTTATATATTTTATACATCTGGTAACAATTACAAAATTCCATTTGTTGATATTCGTAAACTACATAAGTTAACACAAACTATCAGTGATAAATACTTCTAAAGCAATAATCAGTGTAGTTGTTTGTTTGTGTTTAACGCCATGCCAGCTTCTGTGGCTATTTTCACGGCAAGAAAATGTATGACTGAATTATATTAATCCTAGTTAATATCAATTTCAACATTTACTTCATTATTAAAATCATGAGTTGTATATGAAGACTAACGCTAACAAAGATTAATGAACACTGTGACAAATGTATTGCTCTTTCTTAATTAATGGGACCTTATTGTAATGTGTTACCACTTACTTATATATTCTTTGTTTCACCACTGATTTCTTTTTTATATTCTATTTTTATAGTGTCTAAACAATCTTTCAATGGCCTGTGTAAGAAGTGCTATGGTTAGTAAATTCATCATCAATCATTGGCAGATAAACAAAAATAAACACAACACAATATGAATTTCTGTTGCAGATTTTACTAATTTTTTTTATTTAGAATTTTTTGTTTTTTTTTACTTTTTTTTCCGGGGCTTTTTGTTTTATCAGTTGGGCCCCGGACCAACCAAACCAAGCAATGCAGAAACCAAAGGTTTCACAAAAATTTTGCTTCTTCACTTTTTGCATCACATGCATTGGTTTTCTTGTGGTCAGTTCTTGGCTTTGTAGCATTTGTCTTAGACTTGAGGCTTTACGTGCAGGTTGTCAGGCGTTACATGGTGTTAGGCTTCGCAGACTGCACATCTGGACACCAGCACCAACAAATGGGTTTCCCCTCTGAATGGCACTGGGCCAGATGACCTCACCCCTGGCAGCAAGGATTTACATAAACTCTGCCTCCTTCATGATGCTAGAACAAACAACAAAACCATTGAGCTACAGGAAATGCAGATTGTGTCAAATATAAATGATCTAACAACTGAATAATTACTGAATAATGCATTTGAATGACATCATTGGATATAACATTGTGTGGTTTATTTTTAGTTCCCTGTCTTTTACAGTAGCTCAAAAGAAAGTCTGAAAAACATATAATATACTCACACATTAAGTGTTACAAGACCAGTCAAGTTTCCACGGCATCTCCCACAGAGGAAATGCCATAAAATCTGTTGAGATTATTCCGTTTCCAGGTTACACAGTGACAAACCACCAAAATAAAATGTGCATTACAAAATCATTTAATTGCGATGACAGAAAACATGTTTTTCTAAATAATAATCATGATAATAATAATAATAATTGTGAGATATGTTCTCTATAATTAGCTGTCTTACCTTGTTGATCTGGCAGCAGAAGGCTCTGGAAAGGACAGATCAGTGGGTCTGTGTGTAATTTATACTGGTGCTGTCCCCGCCCTCATCTGATCTGTGAACAGCTGTTGCCCTTATTTTCATAAGTTTCATTTTCTCAGTAAGTTTCTGATCCTTCCCTCTACAGGAAGGCTTTGTTGTAGTTTCTTACTGAATGACACAGCATTTTTCTTTGAGCCTTTTAAAATTAATCTAACTCACTTTTACCTTTGTAGACAACACATGTTTCTGACCAGTTGTTTTGCATCCATTTATATGTTCTGAAATTTCATTTTACTCTAAACATTATTTGAGAATATTGAAAATTGGGGCTGGTAAAAATGCTCTCCTTAACACTATTTCCCAAAAATGACAACACAGAAACCTGAAAGTTCACATACTATCAGTATTAATAATCATTGTAACACTTTATCATCAAGTTATATTTGTTAACATTATCTAAATTGTTAGCATGAATTAATAATGAAGACTACTTCTACACCATTTCATCCTAAGTTTAACATGAACTAATTTAAAGTTGTATCTGTTAACATGAGTTAAAGCACTAAAACTAACATGAATTCATATCAGAAATTAATAAATGTTGTAAAAGTGTATTTCTTATTGTTAGCTCACTATTAGGTAATGTAATAACTAATGTTAACAAATGAGACCTTATTGTTTTGTGTTGTATTGCTTTGTTATTTTAGCCTTTTCTTCAGCAGGGTTTCTGGTTGCACCAGGTTTTGTTTACTTTGGACACAGAATAAGCAAGTTATGTTTGATTCTGCTACTGGTCTCTGTTTGTCAGTCCTTACTGAGCAAGGTGTTTAGAAGGATAATGTTCATAAATTTGGATGATAGCAGTTCATCCAAAAATTAAAGTTACCATGTCATTCCAAACCTTTATGAATGTATTTCTTCTGTGAAACACAAAAGAAGATTTTGGGAAATGTTTGTTTTTGCAGTTTGTAAACTGCATGTCAAATTGCTGACAAAAAGCACAAAGGTTCAAAAGAGCAAATAATAAAATAACCCATAAACAACTCAATAAAACGCTCTCCCTCTTTTCTGTGAAGTATAATGACAGTATAAAAATTATATGAATTACTCTTTGGAATTTTTTGTTTTATAAACACTAAAAACAATTCTGCAGTTGCCTTTACATGTCCTCCTACAATATTAGTCAGGTTAAAGCTTTACAATAAGTTTCCTTTTGTTAACAATATTAGTTGACATGAATTAACAATGCACAATATACTTCTAAAGCATCAATTAATATTGTCTCGTTAAACATTTATTAATACATTATCGAAATTAAAATTGTATCTGTTAACAGTAATACCTGAGTTAATGCGAACTAACAATGAAAACGTTTACAAAGATGAATAAATATAGTAACAAATGTACTATTCATTATTAATGTTAATTAATGGAATTTTATAAAAACAACGGGGCTTCGGGTTAAACATGCAGATGATCTCATTATCAAGTGTCTTTGTCTCAAGAATCGAGAAAGTAACATAAAATAACCATTTTAGAAAGCTCCTCTGCAGATTCTGCCACTCACTCTCTCTGTCATTGCATTCATTTCAGGGACCATCATTTCTCAGAATGCTTTAATGAAGCCAAACATGACACAAAATTCGGAAAGAATTAAACTAAAGAATTAGAACAAAACACAAACAATACATAAAAAATTGGGAAACAAACAAAAATAAACAAAGAACAATAATGAACTTTTGTTATGGATTTTTATTTGATTTTTGATTTTTCAGGGCTTTTTGTTTTATCAGCGGGCCCACTGACCAGCCGAACCAATAATGCAGAAACGAAAGTTTCACCAAAAAAAGGCATATACAATACACATTTCCTTACCTGGTTCATATTTGTAGCATTATTTAAAAGCCAACAATGTGTCATCTAGCGTTTTCTTGGTTCACCTTTAGCATTACATGCACTGGAATGTTTTTTTTTCCTGGTTGGTTGGTTGGTTGCATTACACTTCAAACAAGACTTTGAGATTTCATTGTAGACTAGACAGCTCGTGGTAGACTTTCATCGTAAACTAAAGAGTTCGTAAGACTTTCAAAGCATAGTAGTTTCACTGTAAACTAGATAGTGCGTAGTAGACTTTCATAGTATAGTAGATGATGTGATTTAAATTTTTCCTTTCTCTTTGGAGTGTTACAAGCTCTTGGTGCATAAAGAAGATCTGTAAAGTTGCAAAGAGATATTCTTTATAAAAGTTAACCACACCTACCTAAAATGGCTCGTTCTAACACGCCCCCACGTCTACGTCACAATGTGGGAAGATTTGCATAATGCCGCCCAAATGTTCACGCAAAGTAACTTTTATTCTCGCTGTAGTATTGTTGTTACTGCCGCCGCCATGTCGTGAAGGCGCTGTGTTTCGTTGTGAAAGCGAAACTACTTTGGTTGACCTTCCAAAAGAGGATGATATCCGCTTCGTCATGCCTGGAGCTGATCAATGCTGGTCGCTGAGGAAATACATCAATTTCGCGCTGTGGATCACCGGATCGGCTTTCACCGTGGATGAAGCGGAGTCCAGCCCGGGGTTGTCACATGTGGTTGCCGCAAGCCCGCTTCGTCTAATCCACACCGTTCTCAAGCCCGCCTAATGTTTTTGTCTCGTCGCTCCGGCCGGGACAAGGCATCACAATAAGGTAAGGGGCGTAATCTTTCCGTCACACGCTTGAGGTTTTCTGCCAATCACAACGCACTGGATAGCTGGCCAATCAGAGCACACCTCGCTTTTCAGACCAATGAGCTTTGTAAATCGTCTAATCCACACCGTTCTCAAGCCCGCCGGCCTCCGCTCACTCTAGGCCGCAGTGTGTGACGCTGTTTCATTGTGAAAGCGAAACTACTTTGTTTGGCCTTCCAAAAGAGGACATGACTAGAAATCAGTGGTTAAGTTGTATTTACAACACTGTTCCACAACAGGTCAA
>NW_015539923.1:494263-515833 GCF_001515605.1 Sinocyclocheilus anshuiensis
TCACATGCTTGAGGTATTCAGCCAATCACAACACACTGGATAGCTGGCCAATCACAGCACGCCTCGCTTTTCAGACCGATGAGCTTGTAAAAAATCGATGCGTTTCAGAAAGGCGGGGTATAGAGGAGAAACAATAATGTACAGTATGTGGAAAATAGTGTTTTTTTAACCTTAAACCGCATAAACACATTTCATTACACCAAATAATGTTCTTTTTAGCAGCATCATATGACCCCTTTAAATATTAAACTAGACAGTTCGTAGTAGACTTTCAAAGCATAGTAGATTTTCATCGTAAACAAGACATTTCGTAGTAGTACACTTTCATTGTCACCTAGACAGTGCATAGTTGGCTTTCAAAGTGTATAGTAGACTTTCATTGAAAACTAGACGGTGCATAGTAGACTTTCACTGTAGACTGTACAGTTCATATAGACTTCATAATACTTCTTAACTTCATAAAACTTCATAATAGACTTCATAGTAGACTTCATAGTAGACTTCAGATGTTGCATCAGACTTCATATGAATGTTGAAACTATAAGTACTTCAAAGGAGACTCAAGACTTCACATAATATCACAGACTGCACAGCACTGAGGCGCTGACCTCTGAGCATCTGGACATCAACGCAAAACAAAGGTCATGGATCCTCTGAATGGCGCTGGGCCAGATGACCCTGCCCCTGGCAGCATGGTTTTACATGAACTCCTTCTCCTTCATGATGCTAGAACAAACAGAAAAGCCATTTATCTATAGGAAATGCAGAGATTTTTAATAAAGTAGTAAAAAAACTCTTATTATAGCACCTTTAAGTAAGCTTCACAAATACAAGAGAAAAAAAAAGGCATAAAAAATATACAAATAAACAAAGTAAAATCATATAAAAGGTATCCTGACAAATTGTAAGATTTATATATACAAAAAAAAATGGATTAATATCAATTATATGCCCATTACCAAAAGATATGACTAAGTCATGTGTTTGAATGGAATCCATGGATGTAACATTGCAAGGTTTGTTTGTTTAGTTCACTAGTGTCTTTAACAGCAAACCCCCAAAAAATCTAAAAAAAACCTCCAATATACTCACACATTAGTACAATGAGACCAGTCAAGGTTCTGCAGCGTCTCCCAGAGGAAACACCGTAGACCTGTTATGATTCAGTTTCAGGTTACACATTGAAAAAAACACCAAAATAAACATTGCATTACAAAATCACTAATCTGTGATGATAGAAACGCTTTTTATATAATAATTTTGAGAAGATTAATTTAGAACTCTATACAGTAACTAGTTGTCTTACCTTGTTGATCTGTCAGCAGAAGGCTCTGGTCTGTGTGTAATTTATACTGGTACACTGTTCGCGCCCATGCTTGATCTGTGAACAGCTGTTGCCCTTGTTTCCCTAAGTTTTGCTTTCTGACCTTCTATCTGACCATTGCTGTTTCTCAACTCCAGACCTCGACTGGGACCCATCTGATCTCCCAGAATGATTTAGGTGTCTCCCTCATTCAACAAACCAAGCGGTTGATGAGCTGAATCAGGTGTTTTAATTAGCAAGACATCTAAAACATTCTGGGAGGTCGGTCCCAAGGACTGGAGTTGAGAAACATTGCTTTACAGGAAGGGTTGCTTTCTTGGTAAATGACACAGTGTTTTTGTTTTTAAACATCCAACATCTTTTAAACATCTACTAAAAGTCACTCTTATCTTTGCTGAGACAACATGTGTTTCTGACCAATTGCTTTCACTCTTTTTATGTTCAGATCACTGATATGCTTGTGAATACTGAAAACATGGGCTGGTAGAAATGTAGGTGGGGAAACTTGTGTAATATGATGCTTACCTTGTGACTTTAGTGAATAATTTATAGAGCTTTGCACAGCTCTCCACGCTGTTTCTCAAAAAAAAATTCTTACATATTTTCTTTGTAATTCCCTTTTTTTTTTTACTTTTCAAATCATCTCCATGTTTTTGTGTGTGTATATCTTCACATAACAAGTGCCACCAAAGTCACAAAGTAGAACAAAACCTGCTATGTTCTGCCCTTAGGAGCAGGATCATCTCAACTCCATCTCCTCTAACGAAACAATCAACACAAACATATCAAGATCACCAAATGGGATTGCAGTTGATAACAATGGGGTTGCAGTTCATAAACTTTGTACTCAGAAAATGTACCTGAAAGACATTTAACTGGTGCCTCCTGTAATTTATTTGGACAGATCTTGCCCTGGAATGATCTCTACACCCAAATCTAATTATGATTGATAAGAGACAAACACACGCAACAGGGCGGCTCCTGTGGTATCAGTGATGTTTACAGCTGTGGCTGTGTGAATGGTGACACATACCTGTTCTGCTCTTATTTTTGTTTCTTAGTAAGTTTCTCATTGCATGCACTAATGTTTTTATGACTTGTAGACTTTATGGATAGGGATGGGCAGAGTACATCATATTATTTAAGCCCTTTACCAAATGCATAATTTTAAATTTGCAAAATGTAAAATATTTAACCATGATGATACATCATTTAAAGGCATTGCACAACTCAATTTCTCTGCTTCTCAAAAATTGACAATAGCTCATGTAATTACTCAGTGCAAGTAGTTTGAGTTCAAACACCACTCAGTATGCATATTTATGTATGTACACATATACAGTATATACACACTCTTCAAACAGAAACATTTATAGAGGTAATCAAATATAGCTCTTCATCACAATTATCTTATTGTTAGCTATGGTTTAGTTATTTATCTGTAGTAATTAAGGTACTGTTCAGTTGACTGGAGTTTTTAATTCCAGGTGCCATCTGCTGGACTGATGCAATAATGCAGCTTAGAATTTTTTGCTCCCAAAAAGTGGACAAAATGAACTTAAAAGTCTGCATTTAAGGAGCAAAATAGATTTATCACATTCAACACGATGATAAGTTCACGATTATGTTTTATTCTAAAACAATATGATACATATAATACACAAACAAATTTGTCATGATAATAGGGTAAAATAGATTGTATTTGTTACACATCAGTTTAGGAAAAGCAAACCATTTCAACCAGACATGGAATTCATCAATACATTAAACCTGCATTCAGCAGTCAGATTCAGACACAAATAATGATAAGCTCAAGAAACACGACTGAGCGAAACATTTCACATGGCATGACAAACATAAAACACGTCAATCAATTTCAACTTTAAATTATAATGGAAAGAACTTCACTGTGTCATTGTGGCTTAAGAACATCAGTGTTCTCGGTCATTCAGACATTTGCCACAAACAACAACGGATTGTGTGGAAATAAACTAACCTAATAAAAGAAACTTAACCTTTTCATGCCACTCATGCCATGTGCTGTTGATGAGGGGAATTTAAACCAAGACCCAGAAGACGTAAACTCATGCAGACAAGGATAATGTTTAGAAGGACCACAGGACTCCACGCCACTACAGCGGATAATGCAATGTAACAAACTTTACAGCTTGCAACAGGCATGGCTTTGATTCGCCAAACGACTCCACATGTCAAGTCCAGTTCTGAAATATTACTAACCCCACAGATTCTCCAGTGAGCTTGACAACAAATTCTCAGATAAACTATGCTGATCAGACTAAAGCAAAACCAATAACCCTGCTCACTGATCAGGGACTCCAGTGTTTTTGGTTTTGCATGAGGACTTTCTGAGAAACTGAAAAAGCCATAGCGAAGGAAGGTCCTTCAAAACATTTTTCCTCTCGCAAAATGACAAAAAAAAAGTTATTTTTGTTGGATTTAAAAAAAAAAAAGAAAAAAAGAAAAAAGATAACCTTGGGCAAAGAAATATATTGTAGAAAAGGAAAGCTAAGACAGGTGCAGAGTGTTTGATGGTTTCTCCCCAGTTTCCAGCTGTGTCACACACTTAAAAATTCTAAGAGGAGTCTCTAGCCTTTCCATTGGTTCATACATACCATCTCACCCCTAACAGCCTCACTAGTGCTTGGAGAGCTCATTGGATAACCAGTCTAGTCCTTCATAGAGTCCAGTGCCCTGTGTAGCGCAGGTCGCTTGGACATACCACTGCAAGAAGCCCAGACAGAAAAAATAAATAAATAAATCAACAAAAATAAAAAGAAAAGCAGACCACACTCCATTCACCAAGTATGTTAGAAAAAAGGTACAATGCTGTCACTGGGGCAATACCTTAAAGGTGCTGTATGTAAGTTTTTGACTCTACTAAAGCATAAAAATACCATAATATGTTTGCAGATATTTAAGAAATATGCTAAGTTAGCATACTTGTTGGTACAAAATCTAAAAGGTAAATCTTTGTACCTTATTTACCCCTAAATGCTGTATATTAGTATCTTCTAAATGGGTACCACCCCAGTAACAGGTTTGTACCTTTTTTTTTTTAAGTGAGCATGCACTTTAAAATTTTGATTTCAATCACTCTTAAAAAATAATTGATATTTTTTTAAGTGTCATGTAAACACTTCAATCTGTATCAGTTCATTTTTGAGAAGTCAGACTAGTAGGGATGTAACGATATCAAAATCTCACGATAATATCGCGATATTAAGTCCACGGTACGATGTTAATTGAGATATTTAAAAAAAGACAAATGAAGGATTGAGAAAAAATTTTAGCTAAGAAAACTTAGGTTAGAAAAAAGTCAGTGAATTGACTTGTACCTGAACTTTAAAGGGGACTCAACCCTCTTTTTATTTGTGGTATACAGTCTCAGTCTAAATTACATTCACAAACAAATTAGAATATAATAATAATAATAATAATAATAATAACAACAATGACAGTAATAGCCAAATATTGTAAAACAATTGCACTGTAAAATAAATGAAAATTTATATTTCATAGGTATATTATTTTTGCTTTACACTACAGTAGGGAAATTACAATACTTCTTTCCTAATTTCTACACTTGAAAGAGATATTTTGAATTTGGACTGCATTTAAACCGCTAGCTGTCAGCGATTCATACTGTACTTTTAAGCTTTTATTTTGACAGAAACGGCAGTAGAGCTTTTATTTTGAAGGAAAAGTTCAGTGAAAACAGGCTTCCAAAAACCGCGTCTCACTACAAATCTAGTGAAATGCTGTAAAAATCTGTCACGAAAATAAAGCCTAAATGGTGGCTGTTGCATTCCCAAACACGCGCTAAACTCACAGCACGTGCAATAAACGAGTTCACTGCATTCACTGTGAACGGAGACGTTTTGAGCCGCGGAAAACACCAAAGGAAGTGCGCGCTTTGCTTTGAAACGCAGCGCAAACAGACTTGATGAAGGGATTAAGCCATATTGTGCTTTCGGTTTTAGTTCGTCTGACAGATACCGTGTCAAAGCATAATGGCCCAAAACACAACTTTAAAGACGTTTTATGGTAGAATAAGAAGTTTAAATATATATTTAAAAACAACACTTTTTGCCCGGAAGAGCGTTTCATATCGTCATGTGACCACGATAATATCGAGGGTTTTGGTATCGTGATATTTCGATATTGATAATATCGTTACATCCCTACAGAATACCAAACCAAGATAATGTGAAAAGCAATAGTAGCAGTGGTTTTGTCTGGCATATTTACTTCTGTTCACGAGTTCAGTGTTGGGAAGATTCTATTTTTTATTCTTTGAAATAAATTAATACTTTTATTTAACAGGAATGCATTAAAATGGACGTAAAGTGACAGTTGAGACTATTCTATTATTCAATTTCAAATAAATACTGTTCTTTTGAACTGAAAAAACTCTCTACAAAGAGTTTCCATAAAAATATTAAGCAGCACAACAGTTTTCAACAATGAAAATAATAATAAATGCTTCTTGAGCAGCAAATCAGCATATTAGCATATTTCTGAAGGATCATGTGACACTGAAGACTGGAGTAATGATGTTGAAGATTCAGCTTTGCATCACAGGAATAAATTGCATTAAAATGTATCAAAAAAAAAAAAAAAGTTATTTTAAATTGTAAAAATATTTCACAATACTGTTTTAACTGTATTTTTTATCAAATAAATACAGCCTTGGTGAACATAAGAGACTTCTTTAAAAAAATTAAATAAATCTTAGAGAGTAGGTAGTGCATGCTGGTGTTACCGTTCTACTGCGTAGACTCTGCAGCCCAAGTTTGTCTGTGAGTTCACTGACAGCCATGGCGTTAGGCAGATCCTGTTTGTTTGCGAAAACCAGCAGCACGGCGTCCCTCAGTTCATCTTCCTGCAACTGCACATACGCACAGGAAAAGACACCGATGAGGCAACTCAACCACATTAAGCAAACAAAACACTTCCACAAATGTCCTGATTCATTGCACTTGGTTGCCATTTGAGAAGATCACAATGATATATGCTACCATTTTAGAAAGCTCCTCTGCAGATTCTGCCACTCTCTCTCTGTCATTGCTGTCCACCACAAAGATCAGACCCTGAGGACAAAGGGAAAAACAGAAAGAGCTATGAGTCTCTGTGTGCCCTTATATTATTTTGCATGAATACACATCAAGACCATACCTGTGTGTTCTGAAAATAGTGTCTCCAGAGAGGACGAATCTTGTCCTGGCCACCGACATCCCACACGGTGAAGCAGATGTTCTTGTATTCAACAGTCTCTACGTTAAAACCTGCCCAAAAAAAATGCAGTGACATACAATACATTCAGTGGAATAGTTCTGCTTTTTAATGAAACACTGGCTGAATGTTGTGGTGTAAGACAGGACACTCAGGCAATCACTGAAGCCACATGTATGGTGACAGCCAGTGGACGTTGACATATCATAAAAGGAGTTAAGTACTACAATTTCATAAAAATTCCCAGAGGGATGATACAATACTCATATGAATCAGAACACAACACAAGACAATGACCTTAATCTACTCATGAGATCTGCTTTGAGATCATAGTCAAATCAAAAACAGTCCTGTCCTCTTACCTATGGTTGGAATGGTGGTCACAATTTCTCCTAGTTTGAGTTTGTACAGTATTGTGGTTTTGCCGGCAGCATCCAGCCCCACTGTAAAACAGCAAGAACTCATGATGAGAATAAGGTTTCTAAATATATAAGAAAGAAACAGAAGTCACTTCTCCTAAAAACTCAATGAAGAGCTCATGTCTTAAATGGCCAAGGATATAAACTAGCCTGTATTATTCCAGTAAACAGACTTTACTAGAATATAAACCTAAATATGTACCTAAAAACCATATCACTCAATAGCATACTACTATATGTAATATAATAAACCATTTTAACTGTACTGTACTATATTAGTTAAAACACTACAGAGTAGAGCTGCACGATTAATCGTTAAAAGATCGAGATCGCAATTCAAACACCCACGCGATCTAATTGACCTATCGGTAAGCCCCTCCCCTCGAATGCAGATGAGCCAATGGCAGTCGAGTATGAGTTGCACGGGGAGCGGAACTCGGACATTTGTAGGTTTCAGCGCAATAGAGAAACATTGGAAGATCCGAAGCTCGCATCGGTTTAATGGTGTTTATGCTACAAAAATGGAAAAACGATGTGCCTAGGGTACTTATAACACTAAGTGATCTGTATTTTTACATATTTATTTTAATATCTTTTATATATGCTTCCATGGCATATTTAAGTCCCACTTGAAGGTCCATCTGTGTCCCAAATTTATCAGAAACACCTCGGAAGAAGGTTTTCACTGGCAGCTGTCATTGTAAGAGAGTGAGCAACTCCGTTTGTTTGTCCGAGTGAGCAACAGTAACTAAGGGAGGCGAGGCTTACCGACAGGTAAATTTCTAAATGACAACGATTCTCCCTATTAAACGTTTGAAAAAGTCTTACCGGAACATTCAAATCTGCTTTCGCGCTCTCGTTGACAGAGAGAGCAGTTACCATGTTTGGGTAAGAAACAGCTTCACAAACAGTCTTTTCAACCACAGTATTATTTCTGTCTTGCAATAATTTATATTATCACAGAAATACTGAGATAAAAGTTTTATAGTTCGGATATAAACACTGATGTCTATGGTAGCGATCAAAGACCATAGAATACCCAAGACGTGTCACTTGTATAGTTTTGAATGGGGAAAAATGCAATGCTCAATATGGCCGCTCTATCGAACGAAGCCCCGCCCGGAACTGCTTCCAGTGTACAACAGTGAGCGCAAGCTACATTAAAGTGATTATTATGTTTTGAATATGGATATTTTTCTTAGAAAAACGCATCGATTCGCTACAGAAGGCCTTTGTTCACCCCCCGGAGCCGTGTGAGACACTTTTTTTTTTATGGATGGGCGATTTTTATTAAGTGCTTTTGGACTGATGCATGCAACACGAGTGGCATGAAACAGCTTGAAAGATCAAAGACTATTTTTAATATAACTCTGACTGGATTTGTCTGAAAGAAGAAAGTCATATACACCTAGGATGACTTGAGGGTGAGTAATTCATGGGCTAATTTTCATTTTTGGGTGAACTAACCCTTTAAAAGTAAAAAAACTAAACGCTTCAAAAACGCTGATTAATCCAATAAAGAAACAATGAAGTATTTATGAGTAAATCATCGAATCATTAATTTAAACCAATTTTTCATCATTTTAATATAAAAAATTGGTTGATTAAATATATATTAATAATTCATTCAAATTAATTAAATATTTTTAAATAGACTGCAGCAATTCATATTTTGTCACAGCCTCTAGTAAATGACACATTATTTTGTTTAGTTCTGAAACGTGGGAGAATCGTGATCTCTATTTGAGACAAAAAATTGTGATTCTCAATTTATCCAGAATCGTGCAGCTCTACTACAGAGTATACTAGAACAGTACTATACTGTACTAATAAATACTATAATTCACAGTACACCATACTAAAATCGACAGTACACTAATATATAAACATAAATATTAGACATGCTCTTTAATTCAACTGAAAATATTGAAGATTATACAATTATGCATACAAAAATAAAAACGAAAAAAAAAACAAAAAACGAAAAACATAAATAAATAAAATAAATCAGAATAAGGTCAGGTATAAAAATAAAGTCAAAAAATAAAAATAATAAAAATACTTTGTAAAGCTGACAAGTAAAGCTTTATTCTAAGTTTAATTTATTTTAAGTCTTACTCAAATAGTCTCTAATACTATGCACAGTCTTACGCCAGTCAACAAAACCACACAGTTACGTTTTTATTAGTACACTTGCATTTATGAATGTGGAGTATGGTCAAATATAAGTAAATAATAGTGTAATTGCATTTAAGCAATTTCTATACTTTTTTAAATATTCAGTGAAGCCAAAAAGTACATTTTTCAAGTGAAAGAGGTCTTGGGCACTGAATATATTCATTGATACATTTCTGTATCACACAACACAATACGAGTACGATACTAAAAATAAACGCAAGGTGGTTTCATGAGTTATTACAGTAATTAGACAGTACAGTATACTTGAATATAAAATATACGTCACAAGAAAATAAATTAAACTAAACGGTCTGTGGGTAATCTCCTGCTAAATTCATTTATTCAAAGTTTGTGGGATCCTATCGCAAGATAACTCAGCAGGTAAATAAATGCGCACTTGACTTAGCTCTATCTCTACATGGTAAAGAAAAGCATACTTTGAATTAAAGCAGAGGAAGCAGTTATAGTTTTGTATTTTATCTGTAATATTCCGGAGAATGACAGAATTGCGAAAGTTGGCTAACGCCGCTAGCTTAGCTAGCATGAGTCTCAACACTCACCCATGAGAATTCTCATCTGTTTCTTTCCAAACAGCCTGCTAAAGATCGATGAGATGGTCAGACCCATGATAAAGGACACAAATCACCTAAAACTACGGGATTAATCCTAATGTCTAAAGTTGTTTCGCTGTGATGCTCGTCGGGCGTCAGGAAACCCTGTCGGCTCTGCGCTTGCGTAATGCCACGTCACGGCTGCGGCCGCCGTGGAAGAAATGACGAAACGCCACTTCCGATGAGTTTTTCCATAATTACAGATTTTAGAACAGATGAAAACAGCGCATAATAAAGCAAGCAGGTTCACATACTGTTAAAAGTGACTTAATAATTATGATGATGGTAATAATAATAACACAATTATTATTGATATTCTTTAGCAGTATGGGCTTGCAATATTACATGTTTTAGTTGTAATAAAAGCTTGTCATTATGAAAATCTGTCAGTCGAAGGTGAACGTGATCTATACAAACAACGGATTAAAGATATGATATAACTCTTGGGCTTCAGAGTTATAAATATTTTAAAAGTTGGCTTCTTGACAGCCATTATTCTTTTGCTATGATTTTGTAAAGTATATATCCTAGTGGTGCCAGAATAAATAAATGCTTTTAAATAAAGCATAACATTCATCTCTTGACTCTTGCAAGAAGCGTAATATCAGCAGTTTTGTGAAATGTACCATTGATCTAGAAAGGTTGAGCTAGAGGCCAGTGCCAAAATGTATGTTCTAATGTTTATTACAAATGGACAATGTCATTTATTTTGTAATTTTGTGAAATGCAAGTCTTCCCTACTGGATCAGCAGTTTTATATGATTGTTTATATAGTGAATATGGGAATAATGCAGTAGGGTATCACTGTTGGAATCCATAAGGCACTAGAACTGGATGGTAACTGGACTGTCAATGTCCTTCTCATATATTCGGTACACTAAGTGGGGCTTTTTTTTTTTTTTTTTTACAAAACACCAGGCAACAGCAGCTAATTTACCATTTACACATTAATGTACATGAACAGGTCAACCATATTATTCTGTCATAGTGAGGTAATCACTGTCATTACTCGTTACATTACAAAAGTACTGGGCTAAACCGAATTTTTTTCTTTTATTTGTATTACAAATTTTTGGGGGATTTTTCAGATGAAACGACAAAAAGCAGATGAAATTAATTTGTCATGTCTATGCTGTATTATTAAAGATAATAATTAATAGCATGGTGTATTATTTGGTTTAATAAACAATAAACATGCATCTTGGTGGTAGCTCTCATATACATGACACCCAATTACAATACAGATTAACCTAATGGTGTTTAAAGAAATAGTTCACCCAAAAATAAAAATGTCCTGAAAATGTCCTCCTCAGGCCTTCCAAGAGGTGTGTCACCAGAGTATATCAATGAAAAACAAACCTGCATATGACATATCTATTTAGTTTTTATCAGATCTTTATTTTCTCACAGGGGTGGACCTTGTGGCACAGTTCGAGCAAGAGTAGATCAGAAAATCCTGCTCAGGAAATGAGGACCTTATTGGTGTACTGGAGTGTCCCATACAAAATTCTCACTGAATGCACCTTAATCGCCGATATTAAAGGTGCCAGCATACATACATACATCCGTTTGACATGAACAGAGAAAAGAAATATGGAGCAGACTGAAGAAACAATTCATCCCGGTCCAACCCACCTCAGAAAAATCAGGCAAGGTACTATGATCTGTTCAAATGCTTTCAACTAAAACATTTACTTACTTATTGTTCAATGGAGGTATTTAACATCAAAGGCGGTTAGAGATCATTGGGCTAATCAATCATGGATGACTCCATATTGCTGTCAATACTTCATGTACCATTTTGTTCCAAAGAATCTGTTGGTGGCAAAGTCTCTGAAACAAGACTTAGGAGGCTTCTGCAACAAAAGTTAATGTGTAGCTTTGCAATACAACCCCCTGGAATAAAAATAACTGCCATGAAATGGAGTGTTCATGGAGTGGCGAATCCTGCGAGTCACTAGTCAAGTTAGGCAGCACTGCAACAGGGATCTTGGAGTGAGCGTCAATGCACAATGGCTTCTTCCTGGCATTTACTCGCTCTTAAGCTACAACTACCCCAAACTTGCACGAGAGGGACGCCTCGACCTGGAATTCCTCCCAAACTTCCTTTCTGTTGTGCCATAATGCTCTCACAGTTATCAAGTAAACGTGCAATTTAAGCATTATCTTAGTCATGAAAACAATCAGATTTGTACGAAAAAAAATTAAAAGAACATTAGTAGGAATACAGCATAGAAAAAGACAGATAAGATAGATTAGACATGATGCTGAACACTTGATAGCTCCTCCACACACACACACACACACACACACACACAAACTCACTCAAGTTCTTCAAGACAGAGTCTATCAACCCACACACTCCGTCTTTCTAAAGTTCACACGCATCTCGCCAATATAAGCAGGCACACTAGTGTTTGGAGAGCTCGTTTGATAACCAGTCCAGTCCTTCATAGAGTCCGGTGCCTTGTGTAGCGCAGGTCGCTTGAACATACCACTGTGGAAACAGACAACGGACAATCAGAAAGCAGCTGATGTTTAAGCAAGTGCATGTTAGAGTCAACTGAGTAAGTGTGTGTACCGTTCTACTGCGTAGACTCTGCAGCCCAAGTTTGTCTGTGAGTTCACTGACAGCCATGGCGTTTATGTGTGTGTGTGTTTGTATGAGAGAGAGAAAGAATTATTTGTGGATAATGTTCACTCAAAAACTGAGGTGCATATGCTCAGATCAATGGGGCCTATGATCAATTAATTTCAGAAAGCAATACAAAACCTGTGCTAATTGAAACAGCATTTGGTAATAATATTGCATAATGAGAAATAAGCAATTTTTGTAGGCATGTCACTTTTGAAACCCAACACAAAAAATCCCTATCCCCCCCTCTTTTTTGGGGGGATTTTGGAAAGTTGTTACACCATGTATGAGCAAAGTCAGTAAGCTAAGTAAGTAAGTAAGTAATGTTATTACATTAACTAGTATTTTCGGGATGCTAGTCAAAATGACTAGTTTCAAAATGACTGGAACACAAGAGGGTTAAAAGCTTGCAACTGTATAAATGGAAAAAGGTCAATAAATCAAGACATATATAAATAACAGGGCTCAACAAGAATGGTAGGGGAAAAGTGTGAGCTGTGGGCCACTGATTGCACATTAAACAAGTAGTATTTTTGTAATAAAAAAGTATTATGTGAATAAGAAAATTATGAATAATATAAATGCTAAAATATATAAAGTCATACATATATACATATATATATACCTGTGCTAATTGAAACAGCATTTGGTAATAATATTGCATAATGAGAAATAAGCAATTTTTGTAGGCATGTCACTTTTGAAACCCAACACAAAAAATCCCTATCCCCCCCTCTTTTTTGGGGGGATTTTGGAAAGTTGTTACACCATGTATGAGCAAAGTCAGTAAGCTAAGTAAGTAAGTAAGTAATGTTATTACATTAACTAGTATTTTCGGGATGCTAGTCAAAATGACTAGTTTCAAAATGACTGGAACACAAGAGGGTTAAAAGCACAAGCATAACACAAGTGTAACACAAGCGTCACAAACATATTACATGGACTTTTCTCAAGATGCTTTGGTAAGAAAATGTCCATCAAGAACATAAATGCAAATGTAAATACATTTTGTAACATGATCTCAATTCAGGTCACTGACAGGTTTTCGAGTGCAATACAGATTTTATGTAATATCCAAAGATTAAATTGAATGCTGAAAACGGAGCAATTCTTACCATTTTAGAAAGCTCTTCTGCAGATTCGGCCACTCTCTCTCTGTCATTGCTGTCCACAACAAAGATCAGACCCTGAGGACAAAGGAATAAAAAATAGCATGCTTCAGATAAATAACCACAAATGCACCCAAGTTATAAAAGATCACAGTACAACCCAACCAATGTATTACACTTTAGGTGATTTTAAACCAGGATGCTTAAACAGCACAGTTCCTGTAACTGATCTAATATAAGTTGCTTTGAATAAATGCATCCAGAAACCACTAAGTGGCACTTTGGCCAGCAAAACGTCTTTAAATAAAGACCATACCTGTGTGTTCTGAAAATAGTGTCTCCAGAGAGGACGAATCTTGTCCTGACCGCCGACATCCCACACGGTGAAGCAGATGTTCTTGTATTCAACAGTCTCTACGTTAAAACCTGTCCATGAGCAGAAAAAAATGCAGTTTTTAAAGAACACTTTACTCAAGGTGCATCAAAATATATTTGACTGGCAACAACGAGATTTGTGATACACAAATATATCAGCCAGTCCAATTCAATTAGGCTGTTAAGAGATTATCAGCTGATGACTGTGTCTAATTGACCCTTTGGTCCCTCGGTTACTGTAGTTCACTAAGAAACAATGTGAAAGTGCACCTGAAATACAGTTTTACCATACTGTCGATTATGATAATGTGGCAGACAGTGACAGTTGCTATGGTAGGATTGGTCAGGATTGGTTAATATCCATAATTTCATTTTTTTGTGTATGCTGTCAATAAATTATCAATGCTGAAAACGTTTTTTTGAAGGATTATGTAACACTGAAGACTGGAATAAACTGCACTTTAAAATATAAAGAAAATATATAGCAAAATAGAAAAGTTGCTTTAAATTTTAATATTTCACAATACTGTTTTTACTGTAATTCTGGCTAAATAAATGCAGCCTTGGAGGGCAGAAGAGACTTTTTTTTGTTTTAAATCATAAAAAAAAAACCAGTGTACATGTAAACTGTAAATAATAGTCACAAAAAAACATTATTTCAGTTGTAAATGCATTGGCAGTGACATAAAAGACATCAAAATGATGAGAATCCTAAATCAGATTCACATAAATCACATTAAGATTTAATTACGAGCTCCTTCTTTTTAAATGAACACTTTACATTGTGAAAGAGGGAGTAGAAAATGGAGAACAATCACAGTAATGATTGTGTAATCTCACCTATAGTAGGGATAGTGGTCACAATTTCTCCCAGCTTCAGCTTGTAAAGTATTGTGGTTTTACCTGCAGCGTCCAAACCCACTGAAAAAATAAAATATGTAAGAAAAGACATCTAGCTGTCAAATTCATTACAGCCGTGTGATTTATTTCTGATTTTATCTATTCATACAAGCTCTATCTGAAGCTAGCAAACTAACATTAGCCACTGCCCAAGAAATATCACATTCATTGTTGAGTTTCAATGCGTAAATTAATAATAAAAAGCCAATTTATAAATGATTTCATCTTACACACAAATATGATCCCTTTTGTCTGAAAAATGAATATTTACCACAGAAGTACATCAGAAAGACAGTGTAATGTGCTTGAAACACTCACCCATCAGTATTCTCATCTGTTTCTTGCCGAAAAGTCTCCCAAAGAGCGAGGAGATGGTCAGACCCATGATGACTTAAAAGAAAACCCTAAACCCTAACAATAACCGAAACAGTAAAGAAAATGTGAGAATGTATTTTAATGAATATTCTGTCTCTCTCTTTGTGCTAAGTGTCTCGCGGTCTTTTGACGCGTTGCCACGTAAGAAGAGGAGCCACCGTGGAAGACTTGGCGTCACTTCCTGCTGCGATCGCACTCCGGGCAGTGATGTCATAATTATTCATAACTTCCGATATTTTCTGAAACTCCCACTTGCTTTTTATTGTCTGATGACAGTTATTCTCCGTTCTGTAAAATGGAATCCCCGTATTCACGCCGAATCTGAATGTACTGGACAATCTTATTTGTTTGTTATTAAGCAAAAATCAACGTCTAAATTCATAACAGAAATCCATGTAACGTATTCGTTCGTTCATTAATTCACTAATATTGTTGTTGTTGTTATATCAAATGAAAAACACATATTTTACATTTGTATTTTTATTAATTAATTATTTATTTTTTTTTATTGTTGGTTTTCGTTTTACAACAATCAAGCTGATGTGATATTGTATGAGTTTTATGTGTTTTATTGTTTGTGACTGAATATTGTAATTTTGTAACAACATCCTGCCCGGGGACTGCAGATGCAAATTAGCTTTATAGCTAACTCTGGCACAACACTTGTGTTGTGCGTTTTCCCTGTTAAATAAATACAATAAAATAAAATAAACTATTGACAATTACATTTATTTTTGTTCTTAATTGAGGAGAGACCCCCCATATGATTGTAAAGCGCTTTGGGTGTACAACAATACACAATAAAGCGCTATATAAATGCATCATTCATTCATTCATTCAAATTATGATTTGTATAACGTTATGTCCCTTTCACCCACTACTTTTATATTATTTCGAAACTGACTGAACTTTGTAGCAAACTAGGCAATACCAAAATATATTTCGGTTTTATTTTCTCCCTCAGTTCAATAATAGCCTAATAATGTGTGCAGTATTTGCACTGGACAAAAATGAATTCTCTCAAACTGTTGCAAATTCGTTTTTGACCAGTAGAGGGCATTTTATACTAATTTTAGTGACCGTAGTGAGTTAAATTTGGGTCCGAGTATTTGCAAGACCTCAACAACACACACACACACAGGCTATATAGGCTATATAAACATTAAGTAGCCATTTAAAGGTGTTTATTTAAGAATGATGTATGTTAATCTGCTAATATTTATTATAAAGTGTTATTAAGGAGGTCGAGTTATATGTTGTATCTCCCACACAACACCTGAACAAGCTCTGTAAGGTAAAAGACACAGTTTTACCCGCAAATACACGGCTATGAAAGAAATGAGAGGAGCGCAGCTGCACCAGTGCAGGTGAGACGACAGACGTCACGTGACCAGAGGCTCAACGTCCAGGTGAGACGGCGGGAGTCAGTCAGTCAGACAGCTGCTGTTCAAGACAGAACACACAACAAACAACAACGAGCTGGCATGTAATTCACGGAATAAATCTCTTCATCATGAATTCAAGCGGTGGATTAGGCCTATCAGACGATGAAGATAAGGTAATCAATCACTTCACAATTAATTCTTCATCTGAAGTCAACGAGAATACAATTGAATGTGGGAAAACAGCATATCTCATTATTTGCCACTGCACTGCAGATAGAGATACTTTCATGACTGTCAAACTTCGACTTAATGGTCATTTATTATTAAAATACAACCTAGACTTAACATATCAATGTTCTTTATTTTCGTCTTGATTGCTTACACAGATTACTATTTTATCTTGGATCTACGTCTCGACTTTGAGTTTAAGGTGAGAAATACTTAACGTTTATTCGACTGCCATGTGATCCAGCATTGTTTTAGGATGAGCGCGTGCGATCTGTTGCTTTAATGCAACACACAAAGAGAAACCATTATTTGCAGCTGAAGTTATGCATTTGATTTGAGAGGCAGTAACTCACAGTGTGACTTATGAAAAGTGAAGTAAGGATTTTAGGAATTTACATGTGACATAATAGGAAAACACATGGGGCAACCCAGTCTGTCTCCTGCAGGGTCCGTCATGTTGAACTGTTAAAATGTTAGTAATTTGAAAAGAAATGTAAACATACTACAATATTACCGTTTGATGGGATCATTGTAATTTTTCCTATCATAAAACAGTGATATTATAATTTAAAAGACAATATATTACGTTTTATTATAAAACAGACATGTTTTTTGAAGTAAAAATATTAATTACCTTTATAATTTACTGAAACAATGAGTCAGTATTTATGCAATTTGTATTTACAGTTACAATTATGTTTACTATTGTTAAAGTATGAGTCCTTTCAGCACAAACCATCACATTAACGTTTAAATGTTTAGATGTTACTTTATTTTTGTTCTTAATCATGCAAATTAAAGTGTTTTCTGTGGCATTTTATGTTGTTTATGGCGATATTGTAAGTCTTGTCTGTTTACAGTACCTCTATACAGATTTGTGACCAACCACAGCAATGTTTTTAATAAATGAATAATAAATTTAACCAGTGTGGTTAATGTGGTAACATCAAAAATAGCTGATGTTATTTAAGTCAAAAGACCTATATGTAACATCTAAATAATTAGTTTACACGGACAAAACTAAATGTAAAGTGTTAGATGAGACAGAAATAATTCCTTAAGATTGCTTTTGCAGCTTACCACTTTTCACAGTGTAAGAGACCAGGACAGAGACAGAGAAAGTAGAATTCTTAACTTGTGTCTCATGCGTTGTTGTTGTTGTTCATTACATTTATCACATTGCTGCACTCAGTGTTAGCTGTGTGGAATCTAGGTTTATTATTTTAACCACTTTTTCTTTCTGTTGCAGTCTGATAGGTAGTTGTTCTGTCGTTGTGGTTTCCATCATAAAGAGAAGGCATCTCAATGAACAGGTGAGTCACACAGACAGAGAAGAGAAAGAAATGCCCTATATAAATATATAAACTACTCAAATTGGAAGAAGAAAAAAACTCAAACTTTAAAATTATTATTTTTTTTTTTTAGTTGTAGTTTTTTAAGACATCAAGCTACTAGCTTAAATAAACTTTTTTATATTTATTTTAGTTGATGTTTATTTTATTTGAAGGAAAAGGGTGGTTTTTGATGGTTTCAGTTTTGGTTAGCTATAATAACCCTGATCTGTATGCAATAGTGAAATTCCATCTTGGGGAACAAATCTGATCAAGCCACCACGCTGTAAAAAAACGTAATGTAGAAATGTGTTATTTTATACAGATGTTTTGCCTGTATTTTGAATTTTGCACTGCATTGCATTGTGTTTTAGGGTTAACAGAAATGTGCGTAAAAATACTTGATAATGTCCTGGCAAAAAATTACCAGTACATTTTTTTTAACAATGCATCCTCTTAACAGGCACATAAAATGCCTACTTGAATATTTCCAGCAGATAATCTGAATTTTTGAGTGGACAAACCGACTGCAATGAGGCAGAATTTGATGGATCCACATTCCCCAGCTGAAGCACGTTTAGAGTACATACATTCCCCACTATTGCTGCAAAAGTCAACAGTGATGGTCAATATTGGCTAACAGTGGGCCAGTGCACTCAGACACAGGCTGAGAATGAAAACTAAATCTGATTATGTCACTGCATACAGCTCTCTTCTTCAGTATCACACACTTTAGATAACTTCTTTGCAAAGTTCTCCGAAACATTTGTAAAAAATATTTCTTCTCACTGAATGGGGCCTCTTCGTTTGCAAATATGCAGCATGTTCTTCATGTTTTAATGTTTCTCTGTCATTGTTCTTGTGTTACAGGCAAAGCCTCTTCTTCAGCTGGCACTGGCAGATTTCCTGGCATCGCTTGTTTTGATGATCACCACCATAATTAATTTACCCCATGAAATTTGGCCGTTCAGTGAAGAGATGTGCAACTACGGATTGCCTTTGTCTTTGGTGAGAAACCACTGACACTGAAACATGAAATTATTCATAGCTGTTATCTAATCAACACGATTTAGGATAACCTGCAATAAAAGTCTGAAAGTAATTGTTAACATCTCCAACCGCTGCTGGGGATACTCACACTACATGCGTACATTCAGTGTGCAAAAATCAATATCTCTAGGGTGTACGACACAATGCCCTGTACCATGCATTTGCTGAATAATGGCCTTGTTATGCAACGACTTCCTTGAGCGGCTAAAAAATGAACATCTCTGTAACAGTGAGATGTTGGTGTAGAGTTACACACTGGATGTTTATTCAGTGCTTTGCAGATTTTCTGCATTATTGTGTGTCACCATAAAACAGTTGAAGAGCCACATGCATGCACATACTGTATAGAACACTGAGTCATGCACTGCCCTGTAAAACCCTCATTTGACACTGAGCTGACACAGTAGTACAGTAAAAACATGAGTGTATTATTTACAGGAGGATAACCACTGAGGTCACCACGGTAAAGGAACTGTTTATTAATACTGCTTAAAACACAGTCAAATGTTTGGGCACATATTATGAAATGTCATTTTTATATACACTACTAGTCAAAAGTTTGGACTAACTCAGATGTATTTTTTATGCTCACCAAGGCTATATTTATTTGTTTAAAAATACAGTAAAAACTGTTGAAATATTATTACAATTTAAAGAAGTGTTCTCTATTTTAATCTATTTTTAACATGTAATTTATTCCTGTAATACAAAGCTGGATTTTCAGCATCATTACTCCAGTCATCAGTGTTACATGATCCTTCAGAAATTATTCTAATATGCTGATTTGCAGCTTAGTTATTAATAATGGCTCTTATTATTATCAATGTTGAAAACAGTGCTGCTTAATATTTTGATACATTTCCATGATACATAAACATTATACATTTTTTTCCAGGACACTTTGATGAATAGAAAGTTTAAATGAACAGAATTTATTTGAAATAGAAATCTTTTGTAGCATTATAAATTAATTTACTGTCACTTCTGATCAATTTAGTGCGTCTTTGCTGAATAAAAATATGATTTTTTTAAAATCATACGTACTCCAAACATTTGAGTGGTAGTGTATATTTCATTTGAAATATATAAATAATATATTAATAATATATAATATACATGTATATAAGATTGATTTAAAGTATATTGTTATATATATTAAATATACATAAAATATTTAAATATATAAATAAATGGCAGAATTCTACAGGAATTCATGCACATTTCATATTTGTCAAAACTAATTTGAAGCAATGCAGCAAAAGCCTTTAAATTGAAATGTCAAAATGTTTTTGTTTAAATCAAACAAAGTCAGTCATGTGTGTCCAAATACTTTGCTGTGGACTAACTTTAGTAGTTTAAGCATTAACTCTCTGTGTCTCCTCAGGCCTTCTACTGCGTCTCGTTTCTGCTTGTCATCATTTATGCCTGTGAGTCAGCACATGCGTTTCAAGGATGGAGGGAAAAACCAGTGCAGGAAGCCTTTGAAACCCAGGTGAGCAGGGTTACTGCTCATAAACATTCACTCTCCGTCACTGTTTTATAAATCAAATCAACTTGACAGCAGGTATGAATGTTTGCAGACGTAGCAGTTTGGCAGAGTCTGAGACCTGTCAGGCTGTGCCACATTCCTCCCGCATTTTCTTTATGTAGACACATTCAATTATCTCTGTTCAGTACATTTCGTAGAAATGCCTCAGGAATTGTTTCTACCTGATTGAACCCTTGAGATCACTCAAATCAGTAGTTCAGTCTTATTAAATAATATATTTAACTCAAAACCTGTTAATTTCGATCAGTGTAATTACCATTAACTAAAACTAAAACCATTAAAAAACATGTTACTTAAAATAAAATTATAAAAAACTTTTTATTTCAGCTAGTCTCCAACATTTCTCATTTTTGTTGTAGTTTAATTTTAAGTAACTAAAGTAAAACTAAATAAATAAAAATTACTATATAAATTATGTAAAAATATTTTTTGAAAAGAAAGTGAAAATAGAAAATAGAAAAATCTCATTCAAAATATTAACAAAACTATCAATGATACTAAAAAAACACTGATTTAGGTGATACCACATTTTAAAGTTACCTAACAAAACAATCTTACAGTAAATGCTTAAGACATTAAGATATTTGTATGATTAGTCTATCAATTAGTTGATTCATTATACATATATATATATACACGACCGTTCAAAAGTTTGGGATCAGTAAGATTTTTTATATTTTTTACCGATGTTTCTTGTGCTCATCAAGGCTTTATTTATTTGATCAAAAATACAGAAAAAAAAATGTTATTTTGTGAAACGTTATTGCAATTTAAAATAACAGTTTCTATTTTAAAGGGGTCATATGATGCGATTTCAATTTTTCCTTTCTCTTTGGAGTGTTACAAGC
>NW_015539923.1:516308-529381 GCF_001515605.1 Sinocyclocheilus anshuiensis
TAATAAATCTGCATATTAGAATGATTTCTGAAGGATCATGTGACACTGAAGACTGGAGTAATGATGCTGAAAATTCAGCTTTGATTACAGAAATAAATTATATTTTAAAGTATATTAAAACAGAAAACCAATATTAGAAATTGAAATAATATCTCACAATATTACAGTTTTTTTCTGTATTTTTTTATCAAATAAATATATATATATATATATATATATACACATGAATATATACATGCATATATTTGTTTTCCTACTTCTATTGTACTAATTTTTCTTGCATTCATTCAGTTAGCACAGTTATCACTCAGAAGGAGGAGGTTTTGTCTGATCTATGTTATTGCGTGGTGAGTAGTTCCAGTTTGCTTTCATAAATGCATTTAAATGATTTATGTACTGTAAAACTGTAAATATGATAAAGTAATGCTTTGCAGTGTTTATGTAATGATCTGTATGTTTACATATCATTGCTTTAGGCTTGTACCAATAATTGGATACTTTATCTACATTCGTACCGTCCATTATATGGAAGCTACTGTAACGCCAGCACAGATGCCAACGCTGACAACCGTCAGCAGAGGACCCACCGCCAGGTTCTGCAACAGGTAAGAAAGAGTGTCTGTGAGCATTCACACGTACATTTCGGTGTAATTTTACTTCATTCTTGGCTGATTTCTCTTGCAGCTGCATTCTCTTCCTGCATCTCACAAATGACTCTTGCATAACAGTGGTAAGAAATTTATTACAGGCACCATCAAATGAGTTCAGCTAAATCACCTCTGAAGCTGTTCCCATCATGCTGTCTTTTGTCCAACAGGATGCAGCTCATGCTGAGTTCATTCGAATTTTCACATTGAGCAGTGTGTTGACGGTCATCATCGTCTGCACAGTGAGTGCACACGTATTCAAGTTTATGAATAATACTAATCACAAATCACATCATTTGACACATATCTCATCAGTCTTACTTACCATAAAAATCCATAGGGGCTGCATGTCATGTTTTGCTTAGTGTCTTTAAAATAAATGCCACATGGTTTGATATTTTTTACTTTTTAAGTGTCCAAATACTTTTGGTCACTGTAGGTGTTTTATGTAAATAATCTCCTGTAATACGCATCTCTCATCCTGTAGGTGGTGTACTGTAAGTTAGAGAGCTCTTATAGGCGCTACGAGAACACAAGCCTGATCACAAGGATACAGAGACATCCAGGTGGGATTTGGCCTTCGGCTCGATATATGATCCTTGTTATCATTTTCTGCTGGGCACCAGGTCAGTACAATAACACACACATGTTCTCAAATGCTACACGTATACAATATGTTTATATGTATTTACCTAAAAGGCTGTAATTATTTTATTGAACTAAATTATATGTTTAATTTTTTCAGCTCTGCTTCTCATCTGTCTGTCTTTCGCACAACCTAGGATAAAACATCTCTTCCCTCTCTATGTCACACAGGTAAAGCATGTTTTCTAAAGCAGAACATTTGTTAAATAGTAATAAATGATGCAGTATTTATGTAAGATTATACATTAGTAATGCATCTTTGCATTATGCATTTTGCATAAATGCATTTAATTTAATTGAGTCACTGAATTGTCCACTCAACCAATTTGTTTAAAAACGCTGAGTCATTCAGGATCTAAATGAGTGACTTCCTGTATAAGTCATTGAATTGTTCACTCAACCAATTTGTTCAAAAACGCTGATTGGTAAAGGATCGAAACAAGTGACTTTCTTAATGAGTAAGTGATTGAATTGTTCAGTCAACTGATTCATTTAAAAACACTGATTAATTCAGGAATGAATCGAGTGACTGTATGAGTGAGTCATTGAATCATTCATTCAATTGATTCATTCAAAAACTGGTTCATTCCAAAATGAAACAAGTGGCTGCATGAGTGAGTCATTGAATTATTCAATCATTCGAAAATGCTGATTCATTCAGGAACTAAACAAGTGATTGACTGTATGAGTGAGTCATTGAATAATTAACTCAACTGATTAGTTAAAAACAGCTACTTCTCTCAGTAACAAAAGTGACTTTCTGAATTACTAACCACATACTAATAACTCTATTTTCTATATAATTATATTGTAAAAATATTATGAGTAGTTTGCTAGTACGCAGTTCTGAATTCCGCCATTGTCTGCATGAGTGAGTTATTGAATCATTCACTCAACTGATACTTGCAAAAACGTTGCCTTATTCAGAAACAAAAGAAGTGGCAGACTGTATGAGTGACTCATTGAATTGTTCCCTTAACCGATTTGTTCAAAGAAACACTGTTTCATTGAGAAATGAAACATGTGACTGACTGACTGTATGAGTGAATAATTGAATTAGTACAAAAAAATTGATTTATTCTGAAATGAAAAAAGGGACTGACTGTACGAGTGACTTTTGATTTGTTACAAAGCAAAAAACAAACAATATTGTGTCTAAAATATATAGAAGTTAGTTACTCAATATAAACTTCTTGTTTACGGAACTGTTTGTATAAGATAGTTTGAGATTCATAGAAACAGATGCTATTCACAGACGTTTTAATCGTGGAATATTTTCTCCCATGTGCTGCTGTACAGGCGCTGTCAGTGTCACTCCAGGGTTTTCTGAACAGTATTGTGTACGCATGGAGACGACGCAATTTCAGAGACGCCGTGCTGGGGGAACGTCTGCCTCTCATGGCCTATTCTAGCAGAGCCTTCTTTGACCAATCGTTAAATGAGCCATCATGAAATCACAGAAATCATGTACATGTTATGTGTGTAAAAACATACGAGCTTTCTTTTACAAATATGTTTGCTTAAATGTTTTCAATTTATTTTTATATATATATATATTTGTGATAACTGTTGATAGGAAATGTTATATATTTTGCTGCCTGCAGAACAGTAGTATACTTAAAATGCATAAAACAATAGTGGAGTCTCGAAAAGACAAATTATTAGTGGATTATTTTCAAACCATACTTTTACCTTACTTACAAGAGTGATATATAGTAACTGTATATTTGATAAGATGTTCAACTGCAGTTTTGTTCAATAAATATCTGTGTATAGCCATTAGCCAGTATTTCTAGTTCTTGACTGAAATTTTGCTACTTCATCTCTTACCTAACAATGACAAAGCAAAGTATGCCACAGAGCCGTGCTAGTAAAATGTTTCCTGTGTGATAGTTCTTCAGTACAGAACAGTCTAATATGTACTGAACAGGATGATCATGTCACATGTTGAGTCGACAGCATGAACGTTCCTTTGGTTTCAGGTTGGACACAATCAGATCCAAAACTGAAAGAATAATTAATAAAATCAAGATATATTTCAGTTGTGGTAGATTAGCCATTATGTTTATTGTGTTTATTGCAGTATTACAAGGGCCATAAAAATGTGACGAGTGGAAAAAAAAAACAGGATCATGTGGTATATTACATAACTAATGTTATATAATTTTTTTATATCAAAAGTGATATCAAAATTGCTTCATAAAAACGCCCTCAGGCAGGCTAACTTTTTTTAGTGGCTATGGATAAATTTAATGGAAAGGTACTCACAGAACCAAAGCCCCTCATTTAGATCATATTTATATAATTAAAGATTTAAATAGAATTCTATTTAAGAATTCTATTTTGTATTTGGCAGCCATGCTTAGTATTAAATGCATAAAACCTGAATGTTTATCAATCAAAATACAGTTTTAACACGCCTTTGAGCGAGGCATTTGGCTATCTATATTGTTGAAAAGAATGACAAATTACAGTTTTAGTGATCATTTGATCACAAAAACTAGTATGAACAAAGTATATTATATGGGATCAGCCCTGGGATTTCCCTTTAGCAACTTCCTGACTCAAACACTGAAACTGACCTAATTTCACAGAGTTTGTCTGTGTTAATAGACCTGATTTCTAGATTTTAGTAAAGAAATATGCTCAAATGAGGAAAGCATAGCATTTTAACTGTAGCATCTTTATGATTTATTAATTCACAGCAGCAGATTTAGCTAATCAGTAAAAGCAGACTAATGCCTTTCAATAAAGCATTAAACGTCAGATGACTGTTCCTGTAATAAATACTAGACAAGCATCTTTTAATGATCACAAACAAAGCCGTTTTTACAGTCAAAAGACAATAACTCTATGCATTAAGGGTCTCATTGTATGTTTATTTATGTTCATTTTTACGGTCTATCCTGTCATTCTGACCAATATATGCTACTGTAGCAAAAACAGTAAAAATGTGCATGTGTAACACAGGGCTCAGTGAGGCAAGAAGAAAACAACTGGAGATTTACTGAATTTAAAATAAAACTCCACGTGACAATCTAAAGTGTGACATGACAAACCATGCATGAATACTCAAGATGACACAAACATGAATAAAAGCACATGAACAAACCCAACGAAAACGGAAAAACGGCACAAAACATCTGAAATATGTTAGAGAGAACCAGACGAGGGGAAAAGGGCATGACATTTCTGTACAGTTTGGTTTATGACAAAGGTTATGTCTACGGTCATAATATGATCATAAAAAAAGTCCTTTGACTGCGCAGTGATGTCAGACAAAAAAAATCATGTGGGTGGTTTCATGTGCATTTGGGAAGAATGAAAGAAAAATCTTTGAAGAAATTACTATTATAGCCCAGTTTTCTGGTTACATATTTACTGTACGTTTCTTTTATTATTAAAAATTGGCATTTTACATTACATATAACAATAATAAAAAATAACTGTCTAAGGGCTGTTTTTATGTGAAAAACTTCATACTACAATAAAAATTACAGAAGCAGTAATGTTCAATCTGCATGTTTGTATGAAATAAAAATAAATAAATTAAACACTAAAGGATTAAATTACTAGGGCATGTGCTATATCGTGAATATGCAATATAAACACGCAAATACAGATCACAATATAGCATGACCTCGAGTTCCTTGTTGCTGTATTAAGAGGAGTTTTTTTTTATTATTATTAAAATGTTAATGATATAAATTTGTGTACCTTAAAAAAAAAAAATTTAAAAAAATGAATGGCCAATCAAGGCAGTGTTATTTTTGCATCATTGAGCTACTATTATAGTTTTTAAAAAGATATTTTGAATTCGTTTTTAATATTATATTTTTTTATTGTAATTGTTGTTAAAAGTTAATTCATTTTGTTGTGTTTTTTTTGTCATTTTTATTATAGTTTATGTCTATATAATTATTTAAAATACATTTTATTTCAGTTTTAGTTATTTTAGTACAAGTTGAATAAATGAAAATAAGAAATGTTGCTTTGGCAACTAGCTGAAATTAAATAAACGCAAGTAATTTTATTTAATTTTTTATTTCAGTTAAGTTTCAGTGTAAAAAAAATGGTTGTGGTTTTAGTTTTGGTTTTAATTTACTTTAATAACCCTGATTCAAGGGGTGGCAAAAAGGAGGTACTGAGAACGACAAGAAAAACATTGAAATAAAATAGTACAATTATAAAAGAAATGTGAACATTTACAGCTATGTATTATATTATATTAGATTAGATTACTGAATTATATGACTTCCGCTCCACTCAGACGTTCATATGAGGGAGCACTGTTGGACCAATGAAAAAAATAGTAGCGAAAGTAGTTTTTTTAATGTTAAAACATTATATTTATTTTCACAGAATTGTGTTCACGTGACAATGCTCTTGGTAATCCCCATGAGGCTGTCATAAACAACACTTTAGAAATGACTTACTCTCCTCAATAAACCTCAGTGAGCATCACTGCCTCCTTTAAAAACACAACCACAACACCAAACACCACAGCACAATCCAACCTACATCAGATTAGATTGCTTCAAAGAAAGGGGAAGAGAAAGCAAAATCAAATGAATACAGACACAATCCACAGTCCTTCCTCCCATCTCGCCATACAAACTGTCTACTAATCAAACCATCCACAAGCCATCTGGCAACTTTTACTTCACAAAGAACAGTTTCTGATGATTTTTCAGTGGTTTTATATACTCCAGAACTCAATATATACACTATAATTTAATTAAATTAAATTGATCAAACGTGACAGTAAAGACATTTATAATGTTACAAAATATTTCTATTTCAATACATCTTTTAAACTTTAGATTAATTAAAGTATCATGAAAAATGTTTTCCACAAAAATATCAACATTGATAATAATCAGAAATGTTTCTTGAGCAGCAAATCAGCATATTAGAATGATTTCTGAAGGATCGTGTGACACTGAAGACTGGAGTAATGATGCTGAAAATTCAGCTTTGCATCACAGGAATAAATTACATTTTAAAATATATTCAAATAGAAAACTGTCCTTTTAATTGTAATAATATTTCAGAATATTACTGTTTTTACTGTACCCCAAACCTTTGAATGGTAGTGCAAGTCTTTGCATTAAACTATCAAAATGAATTTATCAGTAACAAAATCTTCTAGTTGAAAACCGGCTCATGGTGACAGAAAGACATGAGCTGCTGGTCATGAATATATGCAAAAATGTGGACTAATGACTAAGGAATCATGAGACAAAAAATTGTATTAGCAAAAAAATAATGCAAAATACCGTTTCATGGCCAGTAAGAGATATTTAACAACCACTGGCAAGTGTGATAAACACTTTACTTTACTACATAATCTGGTTTTGAGGAATGAGAATAACACCAATAAAAAAAAAAAAAATACTGGACTTGGCTTGAAATCAAGTATAGGAAGGGCAAAGGAGGTTTCAACGACAAGAAAAACGTTGAAATAAAATAGTAAAATAATAAAAGAAGGTGTGGGCAAACATTTACAGCTACGCATTATATTATTTAAATTTTACACGACAAATAAAAAGTGTCAGCTGACTTCCGCTCCACTCAGAAGTCCATAGAGAGGGAGCGCTGTTGGACAGGGTTGGCATGATTACGTACCATCATGACGTTGCGTCCACGGGTGATAAAATCATTGTAGCCGATCTCCTCCATCACCCGTTCCTCCAGCCCCAGCTCCTCATCTTCCAGTGCCTCTCTCAGACTCTGGGCGCTGTAAGCATGAGCGCGTGGGTCGTGCGTGAAAGGGTGCGAGCGAGAGCTGCTCCTGCGTCCGTGGAAGCTGCCCCAGCCTCTGGCCCCAACATCCGTACTCGTGTCATCAGAGTCGTGCGAGAGATGATGTGCTCTGCTTGCCATGACGATGGAGGCAGCGCTGCTCGGAGCGCCACAGTGATGCTCGTGGACGCAGCGGGACACGCTGGAGGAGCGGCGGAGTTTCTGCAGACTCTCCAGCTCCTCCGACAGATCCTCCGGCAGCTCCGCTTCCCGCATGGAGAAGAGCTCGTACTGAGGAGGCTCCAGCACCTCCTGCGTCTCTGCAGCGCTGAACAAACCCTTACGGCTCAAAACCTGCGGCAGACAAATACACATTAGCAAGGTCACATTTTCACGCATGTTAAATATTAGTATCATCACATGTATCATGTAACAAATATTAGGGTTTAAATCCTTAAAGTGAGTGCACAATGGCATTCACAACCCATTCTACTTTTGTCATTTCATGCATTTCTAATTGTAGCAGGATATTCAATGAGAGAAAAAAAAAAAAAAAAAAAAATTAAGAGGGATATGATTTTTGGACAATCTAATTACATTTTGATAAGAGATTGCAAATAACATTTTTGTAAAAATGTGAAATAAAATGCTTAATGTACATGCACAATGACAACTGGATTCGTGCATTAAATATGTAAATTGAGAACTTTTTAATTATTCTTTAATGAATTATTAATTTTAATGAATGGCATTTTGGCATTATTATCCATGTTGTCATGTAAGGCTGCTTAGTCCCGGCAAAAATCATACTCGTTATTATTTTGGTCAATATTGAGATCACTATTATCTACTCCAGTTTCTTATTGAAATATCATATTTATTGAACATAAAAAAAGGATTTGTTTAAAAAACAAATCAAATGAAAATGAAACTAGTAAATAAAATACATAATTTTATATATACATGAACACACACACATATATATATATATATATACACACAGTGGGTACGGAAAGTATTCAGACCCCCTTAAATTTTTCACTCTTTGTTATATTGCAGCCATTTGCTATATATATATATATATATATATTCATTTATTTATATTTCCATGTATTTAAAAAAATCAATATACACTTTAATTACTTCTTGTATTATTATGTGGACTAGTGAAATCTTTTGAAGGTGTTCCAAAAACTTGCTCTTGCCATTGGTCAAACAAACAGCACAAAGTCACACCAATGGCTGAGTCAATATTGCCGTGTCAGGAAGCTCAAATAGACAAATGCACTAGTAATGTTTTGATAGTGCCAGTGTTTGCTTTTTTCAGGGAAATCAACCTACAAATGGCTTATGTATATCCGTAGCTGAAGAATAGAAGAAAAAAAGAAAATGTATAAAAGTTGAAAAAAAAATATACTCTTTATGTGTATTTCTGACCCCTGTATGAGGCTGTTAATTTCTCATTCTAAATGGTGATTTTGATATAGTCACCTTTTTTCTCGGCTGCTTCATCTGTATAAATACAGATATGATGAGAAGCAGCAAGACCACACCAGACGCCACTCCAATCACAGTGCTATGAGTTTTACTCATCTGTTGGAAGAAACCTTTAGACTTCTTTTCTGAGAGAGACAAGGACAACAAAGGCAAAAGAAATCAGAAGAACACGAGTGAGAAAAAAATTAAGATTTCTCCACCTAAATGAGAACAATAACAATAAAACTGAATTTATGAATACTTGTTACTGCTTTGCATAACCAGGGTTCATGACGTTTCTGTACTCCATAATAACCCATGATGTCCAATCCTTCACAAAATAATAATTCAGCATGCATAAATATTATGTGCTTTATATATACAATATTAATTTAGTGAACCTAAGTTCATTGAGGTCAAACCCCTGAAGGAGGGACAAAACAGTTGTGGACAAAAATATTTGCTTGCTAAACGATCATTAAAATTCTGAAGAAAGCGTTTGCGTTTCATTAGCGACACTGGTTGGAAAACTGGCATGTGAGAGCACACCATACCTTTGCAGTTGTTCTCATCCCAGGGAAACACACAGTTCTGAACACCATTACAAACCAGAGTGTTGTTGATGCACATGTTGCTGTGACAGAAGAACGTGTTGGCCAAACATGGAGCTGCAAAACAGAGTTTTTAATGCGATGAAAGCCACATGGATGATGCAATACCAATACTGTCCATATGATGGACCTCTCACACAGCATGTTTAAAATCTAGCACCGCTGGTCAGCAAAACTACTGAAGCACAGTATTCTGACATATTTTGGTAAGAAAAAGATGTTTTTGTGTGTTACAGATCTTTTTTATAGTTATAATGCAATCCTAGAGAAAAGGATTGAAGATAAAAGGAAAATTTCATCCAAAAAGTTCAAACATACAGAATGGAAAATGAAATTTGTGAGCCGTTTTTAAATCTCCTTTTGCATTCAATGGATAAATAACAGCATATGGTTTTGGAACAACATGAGGATGAGTAAGTAATGACAGAATTTCCATTTCTGGATGAACCATTACTTGAATAAAACTGCAGAATGTAAAAAGGAAGATTAGTGCTTACGTTCAGCAAAGACCGTGAAGAGCATACGGAAGCGGCTCAGTTTGCTGGTCTCGTCGGCCCACATTCTGACCACACCCACAGCGTTGTCAAGCGTGATGTCGTTGGCAATGGTGCTGCAGAACTTGGCCTTTAGATCTTCAATGGCATTACTGCCTTCATAGATTGCAACAAAGTTCTTCTTACACTCATTTGAGTTCTCCAACTGATATTCCAGAAAGCGGAGATAGATCTGTGTGTGTGATAAAGAGACAGTTAATGCCACTGTAAGTACATATAATGGTATATACAGTATAACATTTTATTCTATGGCTATCTGAAAAACTGTCTGATTCTGATTGGTCACTTACAGCATTCTGTTGCAAAATATTTTTATGTCAAGCCGCCAAACTGCATAATTGTTCATTTTCGCAGGCCACCTATTTCCTGCATATCTGTGTTAGACTGATGTCTCTACAGTGACTTTCTTCTTACATAAAATAATTTCTGCATTTAATTTTATTTATTTAGAAAGAAAACATTTAAGAAAATGTTATTATTCATTATAATTTATTTAAATGTGTATATATATATATTTTTTTTGTATTACAGTTTATCTAAAGTTTACTTGTATTTTTATTTATTGTTTAATTTTTATATTTTTTTAAATGCATGTATGCATAATATTACTTCTTTTTTATGCATATTATTATATTTTTTTATATGCATGATATACAGCATTTCTTTTATTTAATTATCTAACTTTGATTTGATTTGTTTATCTGTTGAATTATGTTTAAAGTTCAAGAAAATCCTCTTGTTAAAAAGTTAAAAAGACAAGTTCTTTAAAAAATTTTCAATAAATGCATGATGTTCCAAAGTCAATAAGTAATTGTGGTAGATGATTGTGTGATCTCAATATTTATCAAAATAATCACGCTCTAAATCGCTGCTCTAAAAGCATGGATAATAATGGGGAAAAGCCATTAATTAAAATGAATAAATATTAAAATGAATAATTAAGAATAATTAAAGTGTACTCAATTGAAATATTTTATGCAAAAGCCAGTCATGTTGTGCATATTCATTGAGCACTTTGATAGAGGGGTTTATTTTATGATAATAACCAGCTGACTGTATGTTATCCTGTATCTTACACAACTTCATTCCAAGACTCGACATCAGTGACTGTACATGATCCGTTACAAATCTGTGAGAGAAACAGATGTTTCATCATAGCTGCATTACTAACCTTAGACATCGGTGGAGCTCGTATGGTCCAAATACAGTCCAGTGCTTCCCCTGATTTCACCTTGTTTTCCTCCTCAACTTGACTAGATCTGATTATACCATCTGATCCAGACATTTCAAACTGACAGTCTGACGGGAGGAGACAACAAAGACAATTAAATTAACATTACAGCATTAAAATATTATAACTTGATATCTTTCAAGTACTTGAGAAGAGACCTGAGAGTCTGCAGACAGCAGCTGGGAAAAGTAATACTAATAAATTCTAGGGCACTGAAATATTCAGGAGTTTACATAACTGATGCACTAAAGATGGAATTTACATTTATATTTGTTGGGTGCAGTAACCATAGCAACTGAACAAGAGGGTGTATGAAATATCATTCCGATAGATAGCAAAACATTTTGAAAAATCAAATCTCAAGTACTTTAACGGCTTTCTTAAAAAAAAAAAAAGTATTTTTTGAAGGATGTGCTGCTACATCAGGTTTAGATAGTAGGTTAGTAGAAATCTAAAACATATTTGCCATAGACCAGTATAAATTTTCAATCACCTACTAACAGTTTTCCATTTTTGAGCACAAAAGTTGATATAAAATGTAAAACCATAAAATGTATGATTCTTTAAAAATGCTATTTACATAAGTAGTCTGTGCAGAAGATTTTATCCAAAGCAACAAGTAGACAAACACCCTGAAATAACCACCACCCGCCCCATACTACATACATATGTATTTTCTGTTTACCTGGAATGGGATTCAAGAGTCCCCCAATATGGAGATGAAAGTCAGGATCTGGACTCAAGAAAGGTTTTTGATTAAAAAAATAAAAAATGCAATAAAACTAACACAAAGGGAACTGAGAAAAACGGCATTCAAGTAAAAGATTCTAAGATCTAAATGCATGAAGATCCATCTGCAAGATGTATTTACCTGCAGTATACGAATACTCCACCCTGAAGCCCAGTCCCTCCAGCTCCTGATCCACATGAAGCGTCCGGAAGAGGTGACAATTCCTGGACATTTTGCCCCGCAGAACCGATTAATCAATGGAGAGAAAACAAACGGCCCATCACGGATTTCAATATTATCAAAGCGGCACTCAAAGGACGGCTCGATGTAGTAGATGTCATCGAAGACAAGCTGGATTCTCTTCCGTGGATGGGCTGATGTGGACGAGAAACAGAGGTTACAACATGAATAACTGTTGCGACTGAGAAATATACACCACTGTTCAAACGTTTGGGGTTGGTAAGAGGTTTTTGAGAGAAAAAGTCTCATGTTTACCAGGGCTGCATTTATTTGATAAATAAAATACAGTAAAAACAGTAATATTGTGAAATATATGGTTTTCTATTTGAATACATTTTAAAATGCAATTTATTCCTGTGATGCAAAGCTGAATTTTCAGCATCATTACTCAAGTCTTCACTGTCACACGATATGCTGATTTGCTGCTCAAGAAACATTTCTTATCATCAATGTTGAAAACAGTTGTGCTGCTTAATATTTTTGTGGAAACATACTTTTTTCACGATTCTTTGATGAATATAAAGTTGAAAACAGAGCATTTACCAGTGTTTGTAATAGAAATCTTACATTATAAATGTCTTTTTTTGTCACTATTGATCAATTTAATGCATCCTTGCTGAATAGAAGTATTAAAGGTGCCATAGAATGCAAAAATCACTTTTATAAGGTGTTTGAACACAGTTGTGTGGCCGCAGTGTGTCTCTCCACACTAGCAGTTCCAGATTTCTCACTACTATGACGTCATACTCGGGAAAGTCACGCCCATTTGTGATGCTCTCTGCCCTATTAGCATATACACAGCCCTGAGTGAGAAGCAGCGGTCCGCCGTTACCGTTTTCTTGCTGTAGCTGCTGGAGATACAATGTCAGCGCCAAAGAGCCATTAAAAGTGTCGTGTGTTGGGGATGCACCAACGAACATAGGAGTCTCCATAGACCGCGGAGGACACGGTGGTTAAATTTCATTTTCGAAGGAAATGTCCCAGAAAAAATGGAAAAGTCCTATACGTTTGTGCTAACATTTTACGCCGGACTGCCTGGGAATGTGGTAGTTAAAAATTGCTTTTGGAAGCAATGTGAGGTCAGTAACAAGGTCACCACCAGCTAAACCGTAACACCAGTATGCCGCGAGCAAGCATGAGCTCTTGAAGCTCCGCACTCTTCTGAAAAGGGAGGCGGGAGCACCAGCTCATTTT
>NW_015539923.1:529584-538528 GCF_001515605.1 Sinocyclocheilus anshuiensis
GTATTTTGAGATAAAACTTCACATACATACTCTGGGGACATCAGAGAACAATTTAAAATATTGTATCAATGCATTAATTCTATGGCACCTTTAAAGGATTAGTTCACTTCCAGAATAAAAATGTCCCTGATAATTTACTCAGACCCATGTCATCCAAGATGTTCATGTCTTTCTTTCTTCAGTCGAAAAGAAATTAGGGTTTTTGAGTAAAACAGTCCAGGATTTTATTTCTCCATATAGTCAATGGGACACCCAACGGGCTGAAGGTCCAAACTGCAGTTTTAATGCAGCTTCAAAGGGCTCTTTATGATCCCAGCCAAAGAATAAGGGTCTTATCTAGCGAAACGATCTGTCATTTTCTAAAAAAAACACTACTTTTTAACTACAAATGCTCGTCTTGCACTGGCTCGGAGATGCGCATAAACATACATAATCATGTTGGAAAGGCCACACGTGGTTAGTTCTTCGTCTGTGTACTTCGGTTCAAAAAGGTACGGTAGGGCGAAAAACTCCATCTCATTTTCTCCTCCAACTTCAAAATTGTCCAACATCGTTTGTAAAGGGCATTTGACTTTCTTTGCACCTTGCTTTGTAAACACTGGGTCGATACTTCCGCCTACGTCACACATGATCTTTCCAACGTGACTACATAATGCGGGAGGTAGAGCTAGTGCAAGAAGAGCATTTGTGGTTAAAAAGTATATACATTTTTTTTTTTTTTTTAAATGGCAGATTGTTTCATTAGGTAAGACCCTTATTCCTCGGCTGGGATCGTGTAGAGCTGCATTGAAACTGCAATTTGGACCTTCAACCTCTTGGGTCCCATTGAAGTCCATTACATGGAGAAAAATCCTGGAATGTTTTCCTCAAAAACCTTAATCTCTTTGATGAACATCTTTGATGACATGGGTGTGAGAAAATCAGGACATTTTTATTCTGCAAGTGAACTAATCCTTTAATTCAGCAAGAACCCCAAACTTTTGAATGGTTATGTATGCAGTGCATATTTAACCAAAGCAGCAAATAGGACAGGTATCTGTGGAAGCTTGTGGAAGTGAGACTCATACCCTCCAGGATGTACACACACTCCTTGTTTGGTGGGTAGGTGTTGGGGTAGTTTGGAGAACTGAATGATCCTCCATTTGCCGTCTGGATCAAAGTTCCGCAGTGAGCCGGTTTCTTATCCTCAACAGCCACATTCTGAGGCAAAGCTAACAGGATACACACACATAAGATGATCTACATTAAAGGTAATGGCTATTAAAGCAAAACAGATGGGAAAGACTCATTAAATGTTCATTTCAATTTCTTGTTCTGTTTCAATCTCTCTCACACTCAAATTTAAACATGTGGCTTTGCATGCGAGTTCCCACTTCAAACCAACCTTGAGTTTTCTGTGCCAGTGCGAAACCCTCCTCTATCAGGATAAGCAGAACCACGGCTGCAAGAAAACAAAAATGGGGCATGTTTACAAAGTCTTGGGCATCTTGGAGTGGTCTTGGACGTTCAGTGAACTTTTCTTAACAAGATACACGCTATGAAGAAATCAAACACAACTCAGATAGCAGGTATGTCAAAAATGTAAAAAGAAGTCTCTTATGTTTACAAGCCTGTAATTACTTGATCAATAATGCAGTAAAAACAGAAATATTAATAGAGAGTTTAAAATAACTGTTTTCTAGTTTAATATATTTTAAAAAGTACTTTATTCCTGTTATGCAAAGCTGAATTTTCAGCATCATTACTCCAGTCTTCAGTGTCACATGATCCTTCAGAAATCATTCTAATATGCCGATTTGCTGCTCAAGAAACATTTAGCCTATTATTTTTATCAATGTTTAAAACAATTGTGCTGATTAATATTTTTGTGGAAACAGTGATAATATTTTTCAGGATTCTTTGATGTTAAGAAAGTTCAAAAGAACAACATTTATTTGAAATAATAATAAAAAAATGTATCTTTCCTAACAATGTAATTGTCTTTACTGTCAATTTTGATCAATTAAATGTTTGCCTACAGAATAAATTTATTCACTTCTTTAAAAAATAAATCAAGCAATCAGTCAATCTCTTACTGACCCCAAACTTTTGAGCTGAAGTGTAGCTCTCTGTTCAGTTAAAGTTACCTGTAAATATAAATGCTTAACTGTTTTCATAATATGAACATTATTATATTCAAACACCTTACTAATTTGTTGTAATTACTGATCTAACACCACATTGTTTTACTCCACACCTGCTTATACTGCTATTTGTCTGCCCTTGAAAACAAGATGTTCACAGTGGGATGTGGATGTTCAGGTCACATTCATCAAGCCTAAAATAAAATTTAACAAGCTCCCAAACTCCTGATCCACACATACAGAGCTGCCAATTCACAAGTTTTTTAAAAGGGAAAAATGACACCAGCCTAAGATCTGAACCCAGAACATTTTGCAATCAGAGCTCAAGCTCAACAGTGAGTTGACATCATTGATGACGCTTGACAACAAAGGTTTTTTTAAATGATTGCAGCACATGTTGGCCAAGGATGTGTTTAGGGACATCACACGTGATTTTCATGACATGAGGGATTGAGAGTTATCTTATCAACCTCTGATATCAAACCAATTCATGTAATTTCATCAAACAGGATGGGAGTGAGACAAATCAACTGAAACCACAAAACAGAACTCTATAACTTGCTCGTGTTTTTGATGTTGTTTCTCACTAAAATACATGGGAATGACCCAAAAACATCAGCCTCTTCAAGCCATTAGCGATTATGACTTGATGAATGAATGTCATGAATACAGTTCTAGGATATGTGGTTTGATTAAGGGTTTGTAGAAGAGCTGTGTGTTCAGCACCAGATGTCCGATCTGCTGTATTTTCACTGACCAACACAGACTGTGGTCAAAGCAGACATTCAATCTGGTTTGATATAACTTTACTAAAGGCTTTCTGGGCTGGCTGATCAAACAACAGTGAAAAGCCAAGAAATAATTCTGTTTTGAACTCTAAATGATGTTATGAGCTGGATGTATGAAAAGATAAAAAAAAATACTATGGTATTACCATGGTTACATTAAAATGCTACGGTATTCTTTTAAGTATCTTGGAGTAACGTAAATATGCACTGTAAAATGTCAACCCATTACAATTGAAATCTTAAGTTCCATTGTTGCATTAATTTTTTTAAAAGGCATAAATTGCATTGAAGGTTATTTTTTTACTTTTGTCCACAAATTTGAATTTGATTAATAGTGAAGAAAATCGATGTTGACACTGAAAACTTATAAAGCTGATAATAATTGACAAATGATTGTGGCAAGTTAAATGGAGGGAGACATGCTATTATGACAATTATTAAAACAATTATGATGAATCTGATACCATCACTGTACCATGGTAAAACCACAGTGCTTTACTGTAATGTACATGACATTGGCTATTCTCAAAACATGTTTGACATTCGCACAAATAAGTTGGCATCAGATTTACAAAGACAAAAGTAGCATTCATTAACAATGAATTAAATTATTGAAGCAACATCAATAATTAAAACATGAACTCACCCTCATGCATTTCCACTTTCACTGTACACTTTTACTCTCGTGAGATTGTGTTATCTACATTTTCAACGACATCAAGTTAGACCGTCGCAATACGGCTCTGCAACAGATTCCATGAATAAAGCAGAATCTTTTTCCTGGAATAAACTGGAAAAAATCCATTTGAAAGCTCTAAAAGAGCACCAAAATAAACTGTATACGCCGAGACGTTTGCAGAAACTCCTGAGCGACGCGCTTCCGAAAAGCCAGTTCTCATTATGACATTGAGGAGGAAAAAGGCTTGCCTCATGAATATTAATTAATTCCATGACCTAAGCGCAGTATGTGCAACTGATTGGCTGATAGGCGCTAAATCTGCACCATTCAACTGCTGATTAATACTCATGAATATTAATTAGGTCAGAGTACATTTGTTCCGCCTTATGTACTGATGCGAGGCGGCACAGAAGCTGCATCTGAAGCTACACATATACTAAGAAAATGTGTATTTACACAGGCTTTTAATGATGCACAAACAAATTATAGTTGCAGAAATATATATTTTTTTACAATATAATATATAACCATAATTAAAAAAAATTGTTTTTATTGCAGATATTTAAAAAATATATTGTCTTTAATCTTCAATTATAAGTATAAATGTGAAATAATTAAATTATACCTAAAAATATGAAACTATAAATTAGGAATTAAAGGGGTCATATGATGCGATTTCATTTTTTCCTTTCTCTTTGGAGTGTTACAAGCTCTTGGTGCATAAAGAAGATCTGTAAAGTTGCAAAGACTAAAGTCTCAAATCCAAAGAGAAATGTTCTTTTTAGCAGCATCATATGACCCCTTTAAATATATACAGCAGCATCCAAACTGCTTTAGGCACTAAGGGCTGAGGTAAGTCAGAGCTGCCAGGCTTTGAAGGCAGGACAGAGTCTGCACAGAGCAGTCTTAAACTGTGTAAAGACGTCTTAGGACAGTTCGTTAATCCTGGTCCAGGAGGGCCCCCAGCACTGCACGTTTTGGGTGTCTCTCTTACTGGACACACATATTTCAGGTTTTGAACGCTCTATTAATAAGCCGATCAGTTATGTTAGATTAGAAGGCATCTGAAATGTACAGTACTCCAGCCAGGACCAGGATTGAGAACCACAGCTCTAGGAAGATTACAAAGATGCATCCACATGACCTAAGTAATATTCACAAGCTAAGTCTTGATAGTAGAATTCATAATATTGCGGATGGGGTCTGCACAGCTGTTGGAAACAAGGGATTTAAGACTTAACACTGGTCTCTCGGAGGGGTCTGTCCCACCCATGAACACCTGATAAGCAGTATGGGGACTGAACTGATGAAGCATGTCGCAGAAGCTGATTACATGGATGCTGTAAGGAGGGATATGAATTCTAATAATATCTGACTTTCAACGCCTGATCACGCAATGCATTGACTGTCAAGGTTTGTCACACACTACGGCTTTAATAACCTTTAAACTTGGCAAGCATCACTATTATTATTGCTCATAAACCCTTGACCTGTAGTATTAAACTTCATAAGTTATCCCACAGTGTTTGTGGTATAAACATGAATGATGCCACAAATCATGTGGCTCTAAGAGATCAGATTTATGATCATTGCTCATAATGTTATAGAGGCTTGGAGGTGGGGATAATCATGGATCCATCTAAACTGGCAAATGTTTACAAATATTTCCCATAATTGTATTTTGAAAGATTCATTATCATTTTCATCCTATGCATGTTAAATACATTTTTGTTTAACTGCGCTAAGCCGACACCATTCAACTGTTGATTAATAAAACTCAATATTAATTATGTCATGTGACTGTTACATCATGTTATGTAGGGAGTCAGCAAAGAAACTGCATCTAAAACTATACATACACTATAAATCTACATGCAGTTTTTTTAAATGATGCACATAAACAAATGCATTAAAAGTTGCAAAAATATTGTTAAAACTTAACCCTAGTATAAAAGGAATAATTCACCCAAAAATATAAATTTGCTCAACATTTACTCACCCTCAGGCCATCCAAGATGTAAATAAGTTTGTTTCTTCGTCAGAACAGATTTAGAGGAATTTAGCATTACCTCTCTTGCTCGCCAGTTGGTCCTCTGCAGTGAATGGGTGCCGTCAGAATGAGAGTCCAAACAGCTGATAAAAACATCACAATAATCCACAAGTAATCCATACTCCAAACCATTAATAAATGTCTCATTGTTTGTGGTACAACTTCGGCACTGTAAAATGGAATAAAGTTTATTAAAGCCTTTTAAATTAAGCTCCAAACCAGTTAAAATATATGCACTGTTTAAATGATCACAGAATAGTTTTCCATTCATGGCCCAACAGGACCATGCCTGCTGACAACTAACATAAAAAGAGCTTTCATAAATAACTTAAGCTGCCAGTGAAGTATGATGGCACTTATTTGCAATTCAAATGAAGCTGAAACTCCCTTTGATCTCTGACAGAGAAGATGAGATTCTCACCTGAGAATAGAGATTCTGCCACATTCATTTACAATGGCCTAGATAAGGCAATGAAGCCACTCTGTGCTGAAGTCAACCACCGAGGTAACCATTGAGGTATAGGATCTACACTTGGCCAGGTTTACCTACCGTGTGTTACTTAACAGAATAATACATAAATGCATGGATGGATGGTTTGAAGATGGTTTGTCAAACAAAACAGGCAAAAATATTAATGAATGACATTTTTTTAAACAGCGGCTACTGTATGTGCACAGGTTTGTTTCACTATTCCCTTAATATTGTGTAATGAGGTAATTCCCCTGTAATGCTGTACAAAATCTTATATGTAATATAATCTGAAGATGCAATTAAACATCTATATGAAATCACATTTATTTTATATAACACTCAAAAAGAGCATCAGTTAGGCATGGCATTTTTCTGAAGCATCTAAGTTAATGACTTCTGTGTATTTGTCTGCATGTGATTACAGATCTAAGTCAATCTTGCTGTCGCGTCTGGTTGAGTGTTGAAGGATTAAGAAAAGAGTAAAATCTTTTTGTTAATCTGGTGCTTTGTAGAGCGAGAGAGAGAGGGAGAATTTGCTAGTTGATTTCCTGTCAGCAAACTTAATTTCAAAACAGCAAAAAAAAGAATGCAGTGTCATGTATGACCTGCCAGTGAAACCAGACATGTAAAGCGTTTTACTTAATTATATTTATATTAATAAACATGAATATTAGTAATATTTAAACAATCTAAATTAATTAAAAGAACATTTATGTTTGTGTTTAAAACTATAAAGTATGTATAGCTAAGCCAACTGAATTTTAAGAGTGGAAGAAAGACCATAGAAGACGAGTAAACTTAACCCAAACACTTATGACAGCCATATGGCCACACACACACACACACACACACACACACACACAGTGTATTAAATCTTTTACATTCTCCGAGTAGCTGTTCAGCCAAAGGTTTTGCATCCTTCAGATTCATCAAAACAGTCTCATCCTACTGTCATCTTTCTCTCTAATACACACTCAACATGTAGTCCCATAATGCACAACCACAATATCCTCTTATCAGAATCAGTAACATTACATGCTTCATATATGATCCTTAATATCACCTGATATTTTATATGTATATATTTCAAACTCACAGCACAGAACACATGGTAGATAAACCCTGTATAGCCAGCCATATGTGTATGTGATTTGAAGGGTTAAATCCAGGAAACACTCTGGATTAGACTATAACATGTGACAGCGCACACAATCTGATTCCAATATGACATTGAAGATACAAGCCATTTTCTTCATATATTTTAATGGATGTGTGATGTTGACTTTGCTAATGTCCTCGTGGTTCTCATAGCATTCTTTATAATCGCATAAATCCTTATTGTCACACGGTGTTATTTACTGAACTGAATTGATCTATCTATCTATCTGCAAAATTCTCTAATTTCCTAATTTAGCTCACAACAAATAATTTAAATAAAATTGGCATATATATTAGCAATATTAAAAATGGCAGTATAGCGCAAACGATCTATGTATCTGCCGCACTCAGATTTTCACTGAAAGACCGAAATGAAGGCAGCTGGCCTCTCTCCGAGAGAACATGGGGAGTGAGATCTCAAGCAATCTGAGACTTCAGCAAATCTCTCATCCCTCAGACTAAAAATAACCTCAAAATACATTAAAGCCACCAGCAACCCACTCACCCCAAAGAGGTCAGAAACACATCTTCACTGCTGTTAGTATAAAGTTGGTATAGGTAACTTTTCTTTTACTAGTCTATCCTGAAAATTAAAATCTCAAAACTTTTAAGTCATATCCTTATTTACAGCGGACCACATCCGTTAGATGTTTGAGCTTATAATCTTGAGATGAAACGTGACCTTGGTGGAAAGGCAATGATTTCTGTAGAAATCTCTATGTCAATCTCAGTCGGTTTATAAAATCCCATGAGTTACATCATCAGACACATCTATGGCTGCACATGTGCTCAAAGACACTATGGATAAAACCCAAGGCATTATCATTTCACATGCTCTGAATGACAATGAAACTCTTATTTCTGGCTGGACTGGTATGACAGCATCCGCTGCATCTAAAGATTTTTGGCTTTACTTTGCAATAAAATAAACATAAATGCACACTATTTATGTGTTTCTCTGTTGTTGTTTTTTAAATAAGGAAATCTAATCTATGTGTATGTTATTTCCTTCTCAACAGAAGGAAATGTATAATCTAAGTGGTGAGAGGACAATTTCAAAACAAAAACACGCTAGCACTCCAACTCTGCTACCGTCTTTCCTCCCAAACATATGTTTCTAATCATCTCTGGGTATTTACTTTCTGTGCAAAGAGCTTCCTCCGAAAAAGGACGGAAGGGCATGAAAATGTCATGACAGACACTGAGCGAGGAATCAGAATGAAGGGACTGAGAGTCTTAAGAGTGATAACAGCTTCATCTCTGTCTCTCACACTCATTACACAAGCAGATAGTTCTCACAGCTCTGCAATTACTGCTTCAGCTGTACAATCACTGCTTGCAACAACAGCTGCCACCATCCATAGCAAAAACACAGCTGACTGCACACACAAACAAGAGAGAGATAAGGATAGAGATGAAGTTGCATGAATGTGGTATCTAGAATATTAAAAGGAAAGACATAAACCAATGCTTTAATCTCAGGGTCATATAGGGTAATTTGTAAATAAATAAAAAATCATCAGATTACTATTACACATTACACTGCCAAAATGATCCACAGCTCTGTGTCTCCATCTTGTGGATAATTTCTTATAGCAGCAACAGCAGCAAAAAATAAAAATAAATAAATGTGGCATTATAAAATAAAATATTACGAAATATAGAAATATGGGG
>NW_015539923.1:538663-549076 GCF_001515605.1 Sinocyclocheilus anshuiensis
GGGGGGGGGGGGGGAGTAAATTTCCAACAGCTCTGTTGACGGAGGGAGTGAATCAGGGGTAGCATTAGGTCCGATTCATTTGAATGAATCGGTTCGTTTTAGTGAACCGGTTCAAAATGGATTCTTTTGAGTCGTTAAGTTTTCCTAGATGTGCAGAATTTAGCGGTTTTATTTTTATGTATACAAAATTATGTTGGTCCTTAAATACAGTGTGCGAATTATTCTTAAAAATGAATAGTGGACCACTTGTGCCACTAGACTGGCCGCGCAATCTGTTGGTCTCGCGAAATTAGCATGGTCAAGCATAGTCAAACGTAAAGACTTTTAAACATAGGCTAATACTTTTGTGATACAGCTACTTGTGGTTTGTAAATTCGCAATTACCATGACATGTTTTGTCGACCCAATGTGCATGAAAAAAACAGTACCTCAGACCAATGCAACTTCAGATTTAATGCACTCTGAATCCGCTTGTATTTGTTATTAGGTGTTTTGCCAGACAGGTTTTCTTAACTGCTTGAAAAAGTCGAATTAAGTGATTCGTCAACAGCGATTAGTCAACAGAAGAGACAGACGGCTGCACGTGAGTGTCCTGCATAATACTTGTTTATAGATCTGCTGTTGGAATTATTACTTGCTGCTAGGAAGGAATATTTCGTTTTCTGCCTATTTCTACGTTATATTTTTGTTTGCGTTTGTATTTTTGATTGCACTTTCTGGTAATTATAATAATTGCCCTCGGCTAAGAAGGAGCGCGTGTAATTTAATTGCTCCCTTCCTGCATAAAAGCGTCTGCTAAATGACTAAATGTAAATGTAAATGTAAGTTGAAACAAGTTTTTTTCACATTTCTGTCGTCTAGCTGTCACACAGCCTAATAGCTTTTCGAATCGGCTCAAATGAATCATTAAAAAGAATCGGTTCAAATGAGTGATTCGTCTGGAAACTGTGCATCACTATCTGAGAGTTTCCTCCTTTTGCAGTCAGTCTCTCTATCCCAGATCCTGTCTCTGCTCGCGTCTCCACTCATTTACTGTTCAACGAAGGTAGGTATTTACTTAATTGACCATTTGATTTTCCACGCATGCAAAACGGCAATGTTTAAGTTTTGGATTAGTACAATAAGTATCCTGCTTATCGGTAGTCTCAGTAGGACTGCGCTTTGTCCCGCTGTCTCAGCTCTGATGCCACGTCAGTGGGGAAAATTATAACGGGTTTAAACTCCATGTTATTTCAGGGTTCATTATTTTAAAAACTTAATTTGACAGTTTAAATTGTGCTTTAAATCTCTTTACAAGAGTGTGGTCCCCAGATGAGACCCATATTCAAAGCACTTCAGCAGCTGGAAGGTGTGGCTGAGATAAAATAAGAGTTTAAATTGTCTTACATATGAACTTATAAATAAATATATATATAAATTAATATCGGTAAAATAATGAGAAGTTGTTTTATTTTTTCATTTAATTTCCAGAGTATGCTAAATAAAAATAGCTCTTTTTGCTTTTATTTACATGAATGCCAATGGAAGCTGTTCATATCTATCAACGTGTGCTTGTTTCTCTTCTCTATTTAGTGGCCAATAAAACCACAAAAGAACATGATGTTCAGATGTCTAAAAATTTAAACCATGCTGCTTCCCAAATTTCAGCATCATAACACAGACTTTTATCCAACATACTGTTTTTCCTTTATATATATATATATATATATATATAGGTAGACTAATTCAGTTGTTTTTGTTCTACATGTTCCACTGGCGATGTTTTACATAAATATATGCAAAACACCCTAACCATGATGCCTACATGTTAGCAACTTTCTCAAATTGTGACTAACAACTCTTGATTAAGCTGAGAAGTATAAGTTTTTTTTTTGTAATTTGTATTTTTTGTCATTCCTGCTAAAGCAAATTCCTGTGGCCTTCCTTTCCATTATGTGATGTTTTATACTGTTTCCAAAACAGTAGTCTGTATCTGTTTCTACAATATCTGTAGTCCAGTTTATAGTTGGAGACCTTCACCATGAAAATGTTGTTTTTGGCCCAGTGACAACCTCTTACTTTGTTCTCCTAGTATTGTAGAAACTAGACTAATGTTGTATAGCTACATAAAAAGTTATTTGTGTGAGTTGGCTTTTATAACTGATGTATCTCTATTGCAAGGGGGCAGAATGGGAGCAAAGCTCAGTCGGAAGAAGAGTGAAGCAGGGATAGGAGCAGAGACAGTAGGTCCAGCTGTACAAGAGGGCTCACCTGTGGCTGAAAATGCAGGGCAGAAATCTTCTGAAGGTGAGATTCAAGAAGAGAGCATGCCTGCAGAAGGGAAGACCATCGGTGAGCCTGGCTCTTCGAGCAGTGTTCTGCAGAGCCTTACACAAGCTGTAGGAGAAACGGTCAACGCAGCCACTGAACAGATTGCTGCACCGGTGGAAGATGTTGTAAACAGAGGTATTAAAGCAGTGGAGTCCGCATTGGCATCCGTCAGCCTGATTGAGAAGAAACCTGAACCTGAACAGAAGTCTGAACCTGTTGTAGATCTCGCTGATTCTGATGTTCTCCAAGAACCCAGCCTCTTGGATGACCTGCTGAAATCTCCACTCTCAGAAGCCCTCATTTCTGGAGTCACTATGGTGAGTGAAGCCATGACCAGTGAGATGGGTGAAGACAAAATTAGCAGTCCTGCACCAGCTGAGAACAAGGATTTGTTGGAATGTCTTGATAAGGTGGAGATGCCCTCAGTGGACCTCCTGGACTGTAAACTGACCCATGAATTTACAATCCCTAACTCAGATCCATCATTCACTTTGGAAGATATGGGACAGAATGCAGTTGACGCAGTCAACCTTATATAAACCACTACACTCGCCTCTAGAAAACAGCAGCGGCTGGAAGATAATTACGTGCAATTATGTCGTAACAATATTCAAGAAATTAATGAACATGTTTTTTTTCCCTGAGGATGTAGTCATGAAACAGGGTTGTTTTTCATTCAGAATTGAATTGAGCTAGCAAACTGGATGCAGAATTCATTAGAATTCAAATGAATTGAAGTTCAAAGAATTTAATAAACTTTTTATCAGAAATATTGGCTTGACGTCTTATTTGAAAGTTTGAACCACAGTTAAAAAAGCTTTGATGTTTGAAGGTTAATATTAGTCAATAGAGCCAGTTCTTTAATTCTGAGTTTTACACAACCCTGTCATGAAATAGATGAAAGTGACATGTAAAACCAGCCACCTCAGATATCTAATGAACATTCCTTAAGCCTACCAATCCATTGACAAGCAGCAAACTAGCTGTCTGGTATCTTTTCTCGATGGTCTATTTTCTTCCAAGCTCTTGGTGATTGTGTATGAACCGTTCAGTCTCCCATTGGGGAAGAGAAAAAGAATGTACATTAAAACAATGATTGTAGTAAAGGAAAATAAAGACTGTAACACATCACAATAACATTGTTCCTTGATTTGTATTTTGTATTTAATCAAATATTGTTTGTGGTATGCATTCCTAAAGTAACTTCTCAAACATCTGAGCAAAACATCAATATGTGAAACTAGCTTGATTCAACATTACCGCAATGCCTCTGGTGTTAGAAATAAAAGTCAACACAGAAGTATATGAACAATCCCAATACATGGGAGTTTCCTGGCAAGATAACATGCACAATCTCCCTCAGTTTTCTCAGCAAAGCTTCTGGGGAGAAGGGCAACATTCTTTCCAGAGAAAAGGGGTCTCATGGGACTTTTTTTTTTTTTGAGGTTAACTTTCTGGCTCTTTTCCCAAGAAACTTTGGCTTTATTATAAACAAACATCTTTCAACTGAGTATTCAGTGCTGAACATGTAGCAAAGTTTTTGATGAAATTTTAAGTTGCTTCAGTTTGCAGGAATCTCAAGGAAATGCCATGCCTCATTATCCTTGTATAACAGAGCTTTGTGTACTTCAGCCATAAGAGGAATAAATTTAGATGACATAGCTCTAGGGAATCTACTGTTGCACAACAAGTAAACTTTATTCAAATATACATACAGTATGGACTCCCATGCAAATAAAGTGGATCTGACAAAAAACAAACAGGTAACTGTGATACCCATATCTTACGTTGGGTAGAAAATATAACAACATTTAAAATTAAATATTTTTTCCTTTTCTCTTTAGTGCAAATAAAGTTATTTTCTAACACATCACCTTGTTGTACAGCAAAATAAGGGCAAAACTATAAAATCCAGTAACAAAAATATACAATACATAACTCAACAAATAGTGATGGCTGTAAATGAGTTCAACTGGTGATGTTTTATTCGTCTCCTGCCCCAGATAGATCCACACCCCGTGCTTTAGCTTTCTGTCAGTAAAAGAGTGAAAACGCAATCAAGATTCTGGACGAGCAGTACTGGGGAAATGAAACAGGAAGCAAAAATATGATATGTGCTCTTCTTTCACAATACAGGCTAGATCACACCACAGCCATGAAGGTACTGGCACAGCAATATAACTAACATCTGATGGCCTCTAGATCTCATCGAGCCATATCATGTTTGTCATGTTGTTACAACCAGAAGAACAGATTGTGTTATGCAACAGTGCGACGGCCACATTCCAAAGAGGCCACAGTTTCTTTAGCATTTCCTCTTAGTGAGATCATTCTTCCACTGGGAGTCTAATATCGGTTTATTTTATCATTACTATTCACTTTCAATCAGTACATGGGAGCACCTCATAAAAAATGTCTTTTCACAGTTTGGGGGCAGTAAGATTTTTTCATGTTTTTGAAAGTCTCTTATGCTCAACAAGTCTGCATTTATTTAATCAGAAATACAGTAAAAACAGTTAATGACTTGTTTTCTATATGAATTCTATTATTAAATTGTGAAATTTAGCAACTCCTCCAATTTTTCACCACTGTAATGTACATCTTGGTGGAAGCATAGAGTGATTGTGATGTAAAATATTAAGTGAACGTTTTGACAGCCTTTGTTAAATTTACATACAAGTTACAGTATTCAGAAAACTGATGTTCATCACTGTTGGTCATGTCATACCTGCATGTGTTGGTACTTCTTGGCCAAGTCTACATTGGTGCGTCCGGGCTGGAAGGGATACGTCCAGAGGATAGAGTTCCAGGAATGGCCAAACCTCTTCACACCAAATTTGAGGTACTGCAACTCATCAGCAGAAAAGTTCCGCCTCTCTCTGTGTCTGCCTGAAGACTAAAGCAGAAAACCTTCACGAATTCACACATTTAGATAAAAATGGGGACTAAAGATGATATGCATTATGCTTATGAGTGCACAAATATGAACGGTTCATAGTAAGTTTATCTTTAAAGTCAATGTGAATTGTTTCAGAGGTAAAGCAAGTTAATGGATTTTACATTTGCGTTTTCTTTGATTATGCTCAGAATGTAATAAACCTGGACATTGGACTGCCTGTGTAATAAAAATGTTCCAGGTTCAATGCAAGTTAAGTTAGTGTGAAATCATGGTATATAATTCACCTAATACTAACAGTACCATACATTTTTTGGGAGACACTCTTCTGAAGTTTTCTTGAGACGGCTGTGATCCATGTTCTTTTTTATGCCTTGGCCTGAGAGAAAATGAAAAGAGAGAAAAATAGAGGAAGTGGAATTAATGAACCAAACCACACAAAATGTGTCCGTGCAGGTAACAGCAATACAAATGGTGAGACTTGCACAGGCAGCAGGGAGGTTTATTGATCTTTAGAATGATTTAGTGGGCAGTCTGTGAAACTGCACACACAGTACTGAACCCTGTACTAGTATCCTACTGAAAAAATACTCACTGTTCTTTAGCACGACTACAGCAGAACATTCCTCTCAGCATGAACGACATTCCTATAACCGGGTTCTTTGCATGCATACGCAGCTTTTATCAAATGTATGGTGTAGTTTACAGATGTTTATTGTGGCACAGACATTATGAATGTTAAGGGAAAGAACACTTCTCCTACTGTATATTTCTCTCCGTCTTCTCAGGGGTGTGAGCCTAACACCTGGAGAGAGAAACACTGAAAATTAGAGAGCAGAAAAGACACACCAAATGCACTAAAAATGCCATGTGAAAATATCCTGTTGTTAAAGATAAAAGAGGCTTTTAGATATTTCTATGCAATAACTGGGACATAATACACCATAAAATTGCATCTCAATTCCACAGACCTTTTGTCACATACTGTTTGCATTTTAATCATCTATCTGAATAGAGTTCGTATAAAATAGAATATAAACAGATCATCAGACTTTGTATGTAAATTCCCAACACTTTCCAAATATACATTGTTGCTTTGGACTGAAGCATTTGCTAAAGGAATAAATGTAAATCATGAGGGTGTGTTTGGTCATACACAGTACAATACAGTCACATTGTTCCACCAACTCTTGGAGGAACAAAAACCTTTGTGTGTGCATGTATGGATGCAAATGCAGTATGTGAACGTGTGTATTGGTAGACTGGAACACACTGATCTTGTTAAAGTGAAACAGTGTTGTGTGCTTGAGTCTGGACATATCCTCAGTCCTAATGACTTTGTTGTGGGGTAGAGACAGAGAACAGACTAGTCTTCATAGCGGCAGGTCAATGACTATAGAGGTCAGAACCCACAGGGAACTATAATCTAGTTACCCATCTTCCCTACACATATGCTCCAACCATCTTCCTATATAACTGTCTTTCTCTAACACACACACACACACCAATCTTTATCATTTACTCGTTTCATCCAGGCATTAAGATATCTATAAAGTAATAAAATACAAGTTAAAAACAATGCAAAATAATTATATTTTAGTTTAAATTAAATAATTAAAAACAAATAATACAATTCAAAAATGTAAATTATCCATTAAGATCATCATAGAGTTATTCTTCATTTTGTTTGGTCAATTGCAGAACTTAGCAGTAACATATAATAGCTGCTAAACTATAAATTGCTACTTTTACATTAGCACCAATTAGAATTGCTTATTAGTGCCATATTTTGACTAGTAAAAATGTAAAGTAAAAATCTTATGATTGGGTTCCTGATCACCCTTTCCAGGTTTGATTATGGATAATGACTGGATGACACTGCATTACCCTTTACTTGACAATTATAGTGAGAACATCTCTAAAAAGTTCAGTGAGTAAGTCTTGAGGTTATGGGAAAAAAAGCCACATCGGAACAACTGAACAGCACTCAGAGACCACAACTCGGCAATAGAGGGAATGGAATGAGTGAGACTGAGGGGAAAAAAGGGAGGACAAAAGGAAAAAGCTGAGAGCAAAGATGGAAAGACATTTCAGCAACATAGACAAAAGTCAAAAGCACAGATGAGTCTTGTGTTACATAACTACCTTATTCAATAATATAACCTGGCTCTTTGCACGAATATGCACCATTTATCAAATGTATGGGGCAGTTTGCAGATGTTTATAGTGGCACAGACATTATGAATGTTACCTCCCCCCTCACCTCTAAACTGAAATACACCTGAGAGCTACAGTTCTCTTTTGTCCTGAAAAGGAAAGAACATTTCTCTTACTGTATATTTCTCTCGGTCTTCTCAGGGGTGTGAGACTAACACCTGGAGAATGAAACAGAGAATTAGAGAACAGGAAAGAAGCACCAAATGCACTAAAATTGCAAATATAGCATGTGAAGATTTGCATACTTCTATGCAATAACTGGGACATAATATATCATTAAATTGCGAATCTCGATTCCACATACCATTTGTCACATACTGTTTGTATTTTAATGATCTATCTGAACAGAGTTTGTATAAAATAGAATATAAACGGACCGTCAGACTTTGTATGCAATTATAAATTCCCAACGCTTTCCCAACATGCATTGTTGCTTTGGATGAAATCATCTGCTAAATGAATAAATGTAAATCATGAGGGTGTGTTTGGTTCTCCAGGCCTTGTTCTATCAAAGCTACTTTCAAAACATTTGCGGTCGGAGCAATTCTTCAACACTCCCAAATACACTGTGAAAGACCATGTGTGGACGCCGTCTCTTACATCTGTCTGATGGTTGGTGACTCAGCATGTGTTTTCCCCTCTTGCTCCTCTCTGTATCCTCACTAGAGCTCTTTCTGTTTTTGTCGTGTGTGTGGATGTGAGTATGTGTTAGAGTGTGGCTAGTCCTCTTTAACTGCTGGCTTCTCCTAAATCGATCCTCAGCTTCTCGTAGCACCAGGTGAAAGTCACACTGAAACCTGCAGCTACGCAACACAGCGCCATATGAACGACTGTCCATCTCATTCATATGTTTCACACAACCTGAGAGGTGGAAAAGGTGCGTGTGCACATGACAGCATGGAGACAAAGGACATGCAAGACAAAAAGAACGAGAGTACTGAAAAAAAAAATCAGAAAGTGGCAGTATTGCTTTTATTATCTAATGTGTTGTTTGTTTGTGTGTATTTATACTGACACACACCTGCACAGCGTAGACCTCTGGGTTTAGAGGCAGAGGGCGGCTTCAGAAACCTGTTAATTTCTCTGTCTAACAGCTCAGAGCACAGAGACATCTCGTCTGAAAACAACAGCACAAATTCATGATCTAAAACTTTAAATGAACAGCAAAGAACTTGATTACTAATAAAAATTTTGTAGGTGAAGAGAAATCAAAGGGTTTTCTGTGACTTAGCACAAAGCGAGCGTGATGTTTTAGTAGGATTTACCATCAGAGCGAGTGTGTGTGCACTGGTTTCTCTTCATGGGATCAGGATGTCTGAAAATATCTGGGCTGAAACCCAAGAAAAATAAAACGGAGAGAAATGTCACTCCCTCGAGGGGAAAAATTTACTGACTGTCTTGAAAAGTCATTGACATGAAATGAATTATGTGTATCTGGATTTAATGTGAACATTCTAATCCTGAATAAAACAACTAGGTATAAGAAAAGCAAGAATAACTCCAACTCATACTTTCATTTTCTTCCAACAAAAAATCTATTAATGTAAATTTTCTGGCCACAAGTGTACGATATATTTTTGAAAGACATTAATTTGAACTCTTTATTCACCAAATTACATGTATTTAAACAGTGTGTTTATCTAGCAAACTGTAAAAGCAAAACATTAATTTATGATTAATGTTTACCCCTGTGTATCTCTGCTGCCCCCTATTGGCGTGCTGCAGTGATGTAGAAGTTTGTTGCCATCATCATCATCTGAGTCTAGATTCATCATCTTTAATCTCTTTGTCACTCTTTCAGACTGTATTTTGCTCTCCATGTCTCTCTTTTTCACATCTCCCTTCTGGTTGTCACTCCTCTCAATATTCCTCTCATTCCCTCTCATTAGTTCATGCTCTCTCTCGTTGCGCTTTTTGCAGCTAGGGTCTTTGAAGTGAGTGACTTGGGCAGGATTCAAACACTCTTCAGTGCTGACACACTGCTACTTACAAACACAAAACTAACAATGTTATGTTTACACCAGTTATCTCAATTAACACAAACATACTCTCTGTAGTTGAAACGGCTATAAACTGATGCAGAATGCTTAACATTTACACATTACTATCTGTTAATGTGTTTACATGTCATTCTCACCGAATTCTCTTTGTTGTACAGTATTTCATTTGTGATTGATCGTTCTAGAGTTTCTGCAGGGGTTGTGTGTAGCTCCCCACATACTCGATGGTAACCTTTGACCTTTCGCATCACAGAACCCTCCCACCATGCCTCATTACATTCCACAGATGAGGCCGACCTCTGATTGCTGCTCTGCTGGATTTCAGTGTCTTTTTCCCACAGTTTCACACCAATCTGAAAATCAAAATACAAAATTAGGCTAATAAAGGTAAGAGAGTGCTTTCACACTTGGTTCGCTTGCCTGGTCCGAACCCGAGTTCGATTGCCTCCCCTCCCCCTGCTGGACTGCATTCATATGATTTTATTTAGGTCCGAACCGTGGTTCGTTTGCGTCATCAAGCCATCCGCTGTTTACCCCATTGCTAAGTAACGATGGTGCAGGAGAAGGCAGCAAAATGCATAGTTGCTCTCTTTATTTTTAAATATTTATGTTTTTGAACCATTGGTTTTGTTTCCAAAGCTTCAGTACATAACGGCACTTACATCTCTGTCTTACGAATGTACTGCAAATGCTCTAAAGAACGCTGAAGGCGAACAGAAATGAGACATACAGCTCACTGCTTGCAGAGCGTCAGTCACGCTCGTCAGGAAAGTGAGTGAAACACACACACAAACACACATTTTTATAAAATAATACATCATTAATAGATGTTCACTTCAGCGATTTGGTACGATTGCGTTCACATCAGCAGCAAACCTTACCGGAGTTCACATGAACCGTAATCCAGACCACCCTTTTTTAGGGGACTCGGTTATGGTTTGCGGGTGTGCACCTGAGATCGGAAGACGGCGTTCTCATCATCCAAACGAA
>NW_015539923.1:549388-580802 GCF_001515605.1 Sinocyclocheilus anshuiensis
TCACGCGCGTCAAGAAAGTGAATGAACATACACAAACCCACATTTTTATCAAATAATACATCATTAATAGCGGTTCACTTCCGCGATTTGGTACAATTGCGTTCACATCAGCAGCGAACCGTACCGGAGTTCACTTGAACCGTACCCCAGACCACCCTTTGTAAGCGGACTTGGGTACGGTTCGTGGGTGCGCACCCGAGTTCGAAAGATAGCGTTCACATCATCCAAACGAACCGAACTCTGACGTCAATCGAACCCGGGTGCGCACCAAAAGTGCTAGTGTGAAAGCACCCTAAAATATCATAATATACATTCACAAACAGAAACACCTTTTTCTCCAGGAGCTGAATTCTCTGAAGGATTTCTACAGCAGACTGCCAGTGACTCTCCATGTCACTCTCCTCCTGTAGATCCATAGTTGACATGCCTGTGCCTATTGATTCAGCTGGGTGGAGAAGTAAAATAAATCTCAAATCCTCATGTGCCAAAGTGTCAGTTTAATAGAAGCAGGACATTAAAGGAAGGGTGTGGTTACTAAGTGCTGTGATGTGGTGCACTTGAAATTAATAGCATATAGACTAGTACTGTCCTGAATAAATCTTTTATTTTCAGGCTTTTTCATGAAGAAATTTATTTGCATTTTTATATTAAGAAAAAGGTTTGTCACTACTTATTGCACTGTGACCTTTGTTTCCTGCCAAAGACTCTTTTGCAATAATTTCTGCATGCTACTATAACCATGTAGTGTGATTATGCACATATAAAAATACGTAACTCACTAATTCTCTTGCAGGTGTGCAGTACAAACATGGCTGCCTTTCTAACCTCTTCATCACTAGCTTCAGTGAGCAGAGAAATCATAATAGGCAAACCTCCTGCCGACAACAACTGAGACTGATGCTCTACTGCACAGACAGAGAACATACAGACTAATTACAATAATATACAAGATATGCATTTCCCAAAGGAAACACCAGTGCTTGAAAGGCAGCAAAACAGTGTGAGGTTATTTACATTTGCACTGTAAAACAAGCCATATGTGGTGAAACAGATGCATGAAATTATACTTATGTAAGAAAGAAGACCAATTGGAACTCATATACAAGTACAAAAATGCTCATTTTAATTTAGTATATTTTAAATCTCTTTAAACATCACATTTATTAAATTATCTACAATACAAAATTTGAATGGAACCTGTAGCTTAAGTGCATTGGGCTAAATAGCAGAAAATCAATGAGAATGATAAAAATAAGTAGCAGGAATTTGAATCTAGAGCTTACTTAATCATCTGTAGTGCAAATGTCATTTTACTAACATCTGGTACCCACAAACTCACCACAGGCATCCGTGAGGTGTCCAATCATCAAAACCACAGCGAGCTGGTCTTGTGGGTCAAGGTTTGGGCTGGACAACAGACACAACAGCCCTGGAATGACCCTCAACTTTGAAAAAGAAGATACTAACTGCTCTGAAATAGGAAGACAAAAGAAACGGAGAATCCAATACAACCAAGTAGTTCTGCTGGGGTGTGTGTGCATGTGTCTTACCATTGTTAGAGATGCAGGCAGAGAGTGTTTTAGTGATTACTGTAGCCATCTTACAAGCAGGAGCACTGTGTGCCAACTGAGACAACACTCTGGTAAGACTGTCTGAGAGTGAATCCAGGCCTCCCACTGACACAAAATACTCCTGTGCACAAGCTGAAAAGCACATATTTACATGAGAGCACACAATGTGGCATTATATGTTAGTTTGTTCTTATGTTATTTGTGCTCACGATTGTTTGCAACAGTCATGCCAATAAATGAGCATATAGGCTGAGCCAGCTCTGCCCTGGGCAATGCCACTTCCTGCAGCCAGGTCTTCACCAGGGGAAACACATACATGCATGCATTCTGATTCTCCTCTGTCAAAAACAATGCATTGGAAGATTTTTCAAGTGTTTATTTGAATGTGTGGAAATACAAATGTGTCTCTCAATCTCATTCTGAACAAACGTATAGGGTTTAGTGATGGTAAAAGGGTAGAGAAGGGATGGAGAACATAACCATACCATTTTGAGGGTTGTTGACAGAGCCACAGAGAGCACTAGACACAGTGGCCCACAACTGCAGCTGCTCATAAGATGCGTTAAGATCTGGAAAACTATGCCTGAAAAGTGGCATAAAAAAAAGAAAATAAACTGAAATCTGGTTCTGTTGAGCATCAGGGGAGTGTTTAAGTGAATTTCCAGATGTTTATCCGGATTTCTGTGATTCACTTCAACAAAACACCAGACAGAGTTTGAAATGTTCCCCTTCTGCACCAAGTAGGGGAGCATATCATGTTTTGTTTGGAAATGTTTTCATTTGTGCAGGATATTGTCTGTGGTAGGTTTTACAAGAAAATTCTACATCAGTTTTTCTACTTCAAAATCTCATTTAATTTAATACTTGCCGTTTCTTTGTAACTGTTTGTGAAATTTACTAGCATTTTTTGAGCGAAATGTGCTTTTCAGTGTGTCGTTCCAAACCAGTATGACTTTCTATCTTCTGTGGAACACAGAAAATATTTTTCAAAATTTTATTTTTTGGCCATGTACAGTGAAAGTCATTGGGGTCCAATATTGGCCAAGAAGTTTTTATTATATGGAGAAAAAGTTTAAACATTCTTAAGAAATATCACACAGAAGAAAAAAGTCATACAGAACAACTAATGACAGAATTTTCTGCAAGCAAAAAGCCAGTAATTTCCATTAAAGTTGATTTTAGAAAATACATTTTCTCCATAAAACAGTTTTGAAAGAAGAGTTTTGAAAATTATGTGATCTATTAACTAAAAACTGTAGTCTATCCCTTACAGTCTTGTTTTAAAGAATAAAAATAAAGGCAGATAACTATGCATACCTGAACAAACTGAACTTAATGTGTGTACCTGAACAAATCGAGCAAGGTTTCGATACACCTGGAGGTCTTAGCGAGAGTCTGTCCAGATCCTGGAACAGAAAACATACATACACAAATTGTTTGTGAATTGCCAACCCGTCCCACCCCCCCACTCTGAAACCCACAGTATCAGCACAGGAATGGTCTCATTGGACTTAAGTTTTATGGTAAACCTTACTGTTGTTGGCAACCAATACAGACAGCATGTACACCGCTACTCTTTTTTCCGTCAGAGGCATTTTCTGTTCCAGATGCTGCACTAAGTCACGAAACGTCTCCTCTCTGCACAGTGACTGTTTACAGCTCTCTGCAAAGAATATGTATATAGTCAAAAGTTACATTTCAAATATTAACTATTTAACAACACAATTATAAAACCACACACATATACACATGCATATATAACGTAAACTGCATACACACCATGTAATTCAGCCAAGGATGCAAGTGTAAATAGAGCAGTCTCTTTAACCTGAGAGAAAGTGCTGGACTTTGACAGGTTATAGATGAAGGAAATTCCTCCAATCTCTCTGAAGAACTCCACATACTGACCTAATACACAAAGAAAAATCATTAAAGACAACCAAAAGGGTCATTAAAGCTCAGTATTTTTAGGTTTGTATGAGAGTGTCAAATGAGTATGTTCTGAGCTGTAAATCAGACCGTTCTGTTTGCAGATTGAGATGATCGTTAGAAGAGCTTGTTTCTGTGATCCAGGCCATTTCATCTGGTATTTCAGACATTCCAGTAACAGACGCAAATCTGTCTTGGTAGCTGCAAACGTGAAGACTGTTAAGTCCTTTAGCTTGGAAAGCAAAATATGTACTTGGATCTGTACAACAGATGGGTATTGTGTAATAAAACACAATATAATATTAATAAATGTTATGTTTCCACTTAAGACCAGGTACATTTGAACAAGACACAAACCAGAGAAAGTAAAGGACTTTACTAGAAACGGAAATGACGTCACGATAACTGTCGTCTTTAAAAACTTTGCATAACTGTTTACAGTTTAGTTCTGCACATCTCAAAGTTTCAAGATATTTAAAGATGCGTAAGAAAAATATTATGTAATAACATTTTTAATGTTATAAATGAACGTTTTATATGGTTACCAAAAATAAACTAACGTTACACATTCTGTAATGATAAAATGCTCACCTTCCATTTTTTATTTTTGTACTCATTAAACTATCCTTTCCACCAACACTATATCCAAAGTGTCACTATATCCTGCAAAAAAGATAACAAATGTTGTTAGAATATGGTAACGTTACATAAACTGTCAGCAAATAACGTTAATAACTATAACGTTAATCAAATATTTCTTCAACTTCGCTGAACGCAACAATATTTACCTTCCCGACTTAATTTGGTTATCTTACATTATATCCACGACCCAATCCTAATTTCTTACGAAAGAATTTTTTAAAAATTGTTGAAGAGGCCAGAATCGTTGACACGAAAGACCAACGACATTTCAACGGAAGAACTTCATAATCCCGCTCTGTAACGTCACGTGCCGCTTTTTTGAACCATGAATGTGAATGCATAGAGAATGAAATAAATTAATTAGTCATTAAGTCATTTATATTATTTAATTTTTAATCTGTGTTATATATATAACATAAATGATTTAATTACTAATGAATTGCGATGTTTTATATATATATATGAATATTGAGTACACACGGCACTGTAGGGGGCGCTCTGAGCTCAATGTTTGCAACCTGCTACGATGGAACTGAAAAGCAGAAGAAGATCATTCAGCGAGCAGAGCCAGGTATGTGTCTGATTGACTCAGCGTTTACTTATATTAAAGCTGCTCTTTGAAGGAAATTTTTATACAGATAATTACAGAATATGTGTTCAGTTACACAAATTAGCAGAGAAACATCACTAAATATTCAAATGAACCATTACATTTGCCAATTACCACGAAAGCCATGTTAGCTTATAAAGCTAGCACGTTTTACACTAAAACCATGAAGTAAACACAACATTGTTTATACGTATATAGATTTTATGTTTTACCCTGACAATTACGAGAAAGCCTTGCTGTTGGATTCATTACATTGCGAAGACGGCTAGATTTATACTTTGAAGATTTTGCATTATTTATGAGTTCATAACACTGTAATTTTAACATTTAGTAACTATCACTGACGTGAGGCTGCTAAACACAACTATTTCTGCAGCTTTTAATCTGCACAATGTCCATTTTCTGTGATTAGATCAATTTAAGACTGCCTGTTATTAAATATTGTGATTTCACGTTGTGTTTTCCCAGATGCTGGAGTTGTAGACTGCTTTGATCACTGCATCCAGGCAGTAATGTCTGGCTATTTGCGTTCAAGGCTCCTCCTTTACACTGGTGGAAGACATCTGACCAGTTTCTTTGCACCCAGCCAGCATGTTTTACCTGATACACGGTGTAGAACCTTCCCGCTCCCTTCTCAAGCCCGGAGCTTCTCCTCCCGTCGTGGTCGATCAGATGGAAGCTCAGGACAGGAAGGAGAAAACACACTGCGTGCTCCAAGACGTGAAATGGACTTCCAGCTGAGCCGGCTGCAGATCAATGCAGTTCTGTGTGCTAATGAGCAATCCGTTCGTATTCCAGAGTTTGATGGCCGTGGTGGTCCCAGTCCAGTGCTCAGGTTTGAAAGCAACCAGCTTTCAGCCAACACTCCGCTAGAGGACCGACGCAGCAGCGCCAGCTGCCTCCAGACCCGTGGCATGCTTTTTGGCATGTTCGATGGACACGGTGGACATGCGTGCGCTCAAGCGGTCAGCGAGCGTCTGCCTTATTACATAGCTGTTTCGATGATGTCAGAGTCCGTCCTGGAGGATCTAGAGGCCGCCATGGAGACCTTACGACCCGTGCCGCCCATTCTGCAGTGGTACAAGCACCATAATGACTACAACTACAGGGAATCAGCAGCCCTCTATGTCGATCATTTGCGTGTTTACTGGCAGGAGCTTCTGGCGAGCGAAGAACACGGTGACGGCATGCGTCCCGCAGATGCTCTCAGCTATGCGTTCCAGCGACTGGACACGGATCTTTCTCTTGAGGCACAGGTGCCGCTTGCAAATGACCTGATGCGGAACACGGCCATCCAGGCCGCCTTCGCTGGCTGCACGGCTTGTGTGGCTTACGTTGGACCAGAAGGTGTGCATGTTGCAAATGCAGGAGACTGTCGGGCAGTTTTGGGTGTCCAGGAGCATGATGGGAGCTGGAGTGCTTTGCCGCTCACACAAGACCACAATGCTGCCAATGTAACCGAGGTGGAGCGGGTATGGCGGCAGCACCCGGCTAGTGAACGGCAAACCATAATCGTAGACGACAGGCTGCTCGGGGTCCTGATGCCGTTGCGTGCGTTTGGAGACGTTCGATTCAAATGGAGTCGTGAGCTCCAGCAGAGTGTTCTAGAGAACAGAGACTCTGATTTAGAAGCACTGAATATTTATCAATACGCTCCACCTAATTATCTCACCCCACCTTATTTAGAGGCTACACCAGAAGTCACCTACCACCGGCTTCGACAGCAGGACCGGTTTTTGATTTTGGCCTCTGATGGTCTCTGGGACGAGATGACCAATGATGAGGCGGTGAGGCTTGTGGCGGAACATCTGACTGGTATTCATCTGCAAGCACGGGTTTCAGCCAGCCAACTCAACTTGGGACAAATGCACCAGCTGTTGCTGCGGCGACGGGCCAGAGCAACACCCGCTTTGGATTTGAACGGAGCCACGCATTTGATTCGTCATGCACTGGGCACAAATGAGTACGGAGAGATGGATCAGGAGAGACTGGCAACCATGCTGGCTCTGCCTAGCGATTTAGCACGCATGTACCGGGACGACATCACTGTCACCGTGATTTATTTTAACTCGAACTTTAGCAAAACTACTAACTAATAAAGAACAACATTTTAAAGTTTCATATATAAAATTATATTTGAAGGATTGTTTTCAGCTGTGAATTTTTCAATGCTTTTTAAAATGTGTTTTTCTTGTTCCTTACTGTCTTTTATATTGTTGTGTACACTTAAAAATGCCTACAGCTGACTTTAATTTGAGTTCGCAACAGATGCTTGCAATTCGTTTTGGAAAATGTGAATGCAAACAATGGGTAGAATTCATAATGGGTGACTCACTTTAAATGGGTTTTTTGTGGGTTACAAATGTGGAGGTAAAGTCTTATTCTGTTCATGTAGTTCCGTCAGCAGCAGATACAGCTAACATGCAAATCAAAAAGCATTTCTATAATTAAGGCCAGTTATTTTTTCAGCTTCTTGCAAATACCTTGCACCTTTTATGTCTCTGGTGGGTATATAACTGTTCTTGTGCTTTGGCCGTTTTGATTAAATAGTTAATGTCTACATGTCTTTCATCATAGTTATATTGGGTTTGTCTAGGATCTGTAGTAATCTAAGTGATTTTTTACATCACTAGTATTAGAATAATGATAAAGATTCTACTTCTAATGTATTCTGTATATGTTCCATAAGACCTACATTTTACTTGCATTAAATTAAATTTGTTGTGCAGCCTGAAGTTCTTATGAATTTAGCACTCTTGGTTTTTTCTGCTGTACGTTATTTGTTTCTCTGCTTGTGCAATGAAGACATTTTCACTTTGCACCTTGTAGTGACTGCAGGTGTGTCCAGCTACTACAGTGAGCCACAACAAAATTCTTATCAATGGTTAAACTGATATTATTTGCAGTGCAATGTATGAAGGTCATAGGGACCAGTTTTATTGAAGGCTGTATTACACGTTACATTTTACATTAACGTTACATCAACTCGCAAGTACATTTCAAAATAATTTAACTTTATCAAAATTGTCTGTTCTGTATGTGGATTTATGAAGTAAAACTGGTGCACCATGTTTCCTAATAGTAAACAATGTTTTCCTTTTTACATTTCTGTTATTTGTGTCTATATTGTTAGTATTTGTTCTGGTCTAATGTGAGTGACAAACCTCAGAAACTCTCTTTTGGAAATTTGGGAACAAGATAATGTATTTTCACTGCAGAATTTTTAATTTTGTCTTCGTATTTTTATGATGTCCATTATAATCTGCCTCTTTGGTTATTAAAAGACGTTTAATCCAAATTATCTTAATCTATTGATATTTCAGAATGGCACAAAGAAACAAGCAACAGACAATATTAAGTCACATTGTAGTCTCTGAACATGGAAATGTTATGCCTTCTTATAAAAACAACAAGGTTATTAAATACAATTATGCAAAATTACCTCAAAAGGATTCAGATAAATTTCATTCCCTGGTCTGAATTCTGTATCACATTTGTAGTCATGTGTAGAAAAGTTCTTTGCTTTCTTATGAGAATGTGGATTTTACATTTACATTTATTCATTTGGCAGACGCTTTTATCCAAAGCGACTTACAAATGAGGAATACAGCAAGCGATTTACCATAAGATAAGGATAATAAGAGAACAGAAAAAGCGAAGGCATAGATTTTTTTTAATGAGGAGGCAGTTAGATGCTCACGGAAAAGCTCACGGATTTTGCTTCAGTTGATTGCTTAAATGTATACATTTAGTGACATAACAGGTATAAATATTATTTTTTAAATGTCTGTAAATAATCTCTATATTTTTATAACGCTGTCAGTCCACTGGAGGGCTTGACATGTGCTGATGCTTTGCGCATGCGCGGAGCGCCCGCGGAAATTCAAACGCTCGAGCTCAGCTGACAGACGCAGACGTTTGAAAATTACACAAACTCTGACACGGTTATTTTACTGAGGTAAGAAAGATATATTTTAACAATAATACCGACAAAAATGACTTATTTAAAAGAATGCCATTACATTTTACTCTGTACAACTCTTGCCTAGTTTGGATTTAGTCTTTTGTTTTGTTTAACAATGACTGCTAGCTAGCAGCGCTTTGGCCTCAATGTCTCGATAACGTTATACGAATAACGATACAAGTTATTAAGATGGAAAAACTCGACTCGACGTATAACAATAACGACGTTATTGACGTTGATATGAACATTTGAATTTGAAATGAACCCATATAAATTGTTCTGTGTAAACAAAGTTAGTAACACGTCTGTATATAACGATTTTAATTCAAAGTCAGTAACGTTACCTATACGTAACATACACTTGATTTATGACTGTCTTAATTAAACATAATTTCGTTGAATTTAAAGCTGTGTTTCTGCTGACAGGTATTAAGATGGAAAATCAAAAGAGACCGAGAGATCCGCTGGAGGAAAACACTTCAGCCTCTTGTGGTAGGACTGTGTTCTCATCTGTCACCGCCTTCACTCTTCAACATACAAACCATTTTGGAGTATAGTAATTTGTCAATTGTTGCAAAGTCTAAGATATGTCCGCTACATTCATTTGTAACTGAGCTTTATTTTTTATATGTACTGTTTAAGATTATATGTCATTGTCAGTTTAATCATTAATGCCACATAATGATATCAGTGTGAGTTATAAGTTATAAAATGTTTTGCAGAACTTGAAAATGTGTTGAAGAAAAGGCGGTTGGCAGCAGGGGGAGAGGAGAACCTGTACCCCAAGAAATCCCCTGCCAGGACACACTTGAGATTGGCAGAGCTGGAGGTGAAACCAGACACTCCTGCCATAGCCTCCATCCGCTCCAGAGTCCAGCAACTCAGCCAGAGACGAGATGGTAGGAATTCAGATTTATCCTTTTGTAAAATCACTCTGGCAATTCAAGTATATTTTAAACTTTTTTTTTTTTTTTTTGCTATTTTTCAACCAACCCCATATCTTAACGCAGCAAGTTGATTTTCCAGTACATTTCAAATTCATTTTGCTTAAGAAGGTTTTATACAGTTTTTTTATTTACATTTACATTTAGTCATTTAGCAGACGCTTTTATAAATAAATAAAATAAATTAACTTTTTAAATGTAGATTTATGAAGTAAAACTGGTACACAATGTTTCCTGATAGTAAACAATGTTAGTATTGTTGATACTAAAATTTTAGCATTTTTGTTATTTGTGTATTTTGTTACTGTTTGTTTTGTTCGGTTTGAGTAACAACCCTTTCTTTTTTGAAAATGTAGGAATGTACACTATTTTCACTGCATTTCTCTGCTTTTGTATTTTTCTGAAGTTCATTATAATCAGCCTCTCTGGTTATTAAATGTTGCTTAATCCAAATGATCTTGTTAATATTTCGGAGCAGCATAAAAAACAAGCAACCACAGTCATATTTGTTGTCACTGCACATGGAAATATGTTAGTTATGCCTATTTGTTATAGCAAGCCTATTACATATACCATTAAACATATGTAACAAACAATGTAAGCATATTAAATATATCTGTTAATAACACAAATAGTTCTAACACTTTAGAACTATGTTTTTGTATAGTCTTGTAATGTAATGCTATTCTTCTTCTTATTATTATTATTATGCATTTTGTATTTTGCGTGGAGGCTACATGAAATATTTGTACTTTTAAAATGTAATTTGTCCCAATGCATGGCTATTTAAGGGAAATGCAAAAAGACTAAAACTTATGAAAAAAACAATTAAATCATGTACAATATGCACTTTTCCTAATATGTAAATTAGAATATAAAATCTTGTTATTTATTAACCACTGTTCATTCTTTCATATTGCACTTTTACATTTTATTGTCTAAGGGTGGAGAGAGCATTTTCTTTTAAGCATGTTTATGTAGTGTAATTATATATCCAGAGTTTAGGAATGAATAGTCTTGTTTCTGTGTGATCAGGTGGGACTGGGTTAGTCCAGCGCTGCCTGTCTGACCCCGGGTCCGAGGGTTGCACCGTCAGCATGTCCTCGCGGATATGTCACATAGGTGAGAATTGTCTTCCACCTAGGCTTCACACTTCACAACTGCTACTTCTTTCACTGCATTCTTTATTAAGTCTTGAATTGTGGCAAGTTGATGTGAAAAAAATCAGCAAATCAAAAAAGAATGTGTATTTTTATGGTAGGTGAGGGAGAGTTTAGCTCTCGCCTGCAGCGCTTCAAAGCTCGAACGCCACTGAACAGCCCCAGTAGCTCCACCCCCTGCACACGCAATCTCTCCAGCTTTGTGCATGGCATTCAAAAGCAGCTGAACACTGCAGTGACACCCAGCAGTAAAGAGGCCTCCCGTATTCGCCAGGTAGATCTGTCCCACCCATCTGACCTTTTTTCGAACTGTTTCTGAAACAAGTCTCTAAGAGAAGGATATGTTTTGTTACTAAATCTTGTCTCATTAACTGTCTCAAATGCAGGCACGTGAGAATGAGTTGCGTCAATTGAAGGTTCAGCCAGTGGCAGAAAACATGTGGTTGAAGAGGAGTCTGTCTGACTCGTCCCTCACTGAGGTGAGCCAATCAAGTTTGTCTGCTTACTGTGCATTTTTGTCTGTTTTAATTTTTTTTGAGCATTTAGAAGTTTAGTTCAAAAGTAAATAATGCCCATTTTCCCAGAGGGCATCTCCATCCACATCCTCTCCCTGGGTTTACAGGAAAAATCGAAAACTCCAGTGGCCTCCATTACAGCCCGGGAGTGTGAGCATGTATTTGAGACAATTTCTTGAAGTGTATTTGTCTTTTCGGCTTTTATTTTTGTCATACTTCCTCACCCTTGGTTTTGAGGTTCACTGGGGCACAGTGATTTGTTTGCACAGACTCACTTGGGGAGAACTGTCTTTTGTCTTTCACGCGGTTTTATTTGTGTATATAGGGCACAGCCTAATTTCAGCTTTTGTCTGTTCTGCAGGATGAGCTAAAGGAAACTGAATTCAGCTCCTGCGAGCTTGACAGTAAGGTATTTGATGGAAGCCTGAACACCACACCGCCTTGTTCTGTGGACATCCGTTTCCCCAATGAAGAACTTTATACATCTACAGGTAAATGTGCTTCTTGAAATTTCTTGAATCTAACTTAAAGGGATAGTTCACCCAAAAATGAAAATTCTGTCATTAAATGCTCACCCTCATATCATTCCAAACCCGTAAGACCTTTAGGTCATCTTCAGAACACAAATTCTTGATATTTTTGAAGCTTTGAAGACAGCAAGGGTACTACCATGGTCAAGCCACAGAAATGTTGTAAGGACATCGTTAAAATAGTCCATGTCTCATTAGTGGTTCAACTGTAATTTTATGAAGCTACAAGAATATTTTTTGTGCACAACGAAGATAAACAAAAATAACGACTTATTTAATGATTTCTTCCTGCGTTGTGGTACTCTCAATAATGGCGGTGGACTGTTATTTTTGTTTTCCTCTGCGCACAAAGTATTCTCATAGCTTCATAAAATTATGGTTGAACCACTGATAGTTTACCGAGGTCCTTACTACCTTTCTGTGCCTTGACCGTGGGAGTACCCTTGCTGTCTATGGAGGGTCAGAAAGCACTCTGATTTCATCAAATATCTTAAATTGTGTTGAATTTTTAGAATTTTCCGTTTTGGGTGAACTATCCCTTTAAGTACCATATTTACCACATTTTTTTTCTGTAACAGAACCTGGGACTTTGAACACTTCCGCTCAAATTGACAAGATGTTTGACGACGTCCTGCAGCATGCAGACAATGAAGCTGAAGGTGAAGATGGAAATAAGGAAGAGGAGGTGAAGAAAGATGAGAGCAATTCATCAGAGACTGAAAAGGAAGACAAAACAGAATCGGACACAGCTGAAAAGAAAGACAAACAGGAACCGGTCACAGTCACATTAAATGAGGATCCCCTTGACCAGAGTGAGATGTGTGAAGAGAGTGAAGAAACTCCTGAAGCCAGTTCTTCAACGGATAAAGATAAGGAGCTACAGTCTATTGACGATGGTGAAGGAGAAATGAAGGAAGAGAAGGAGAGCGGCACCATGAGTGATGAGGACTTTCTAACCCTGCCGCCCAGCTGTATTATTTCTCCTCTCAGCAAATCTGTGGAGGCTGTTGTCACACCACTGGTATTGGTCTGATTTTTAGAGATTTTAATTGTTCATATGGTGACATCCAGTGAATAGGAGAAATTGCATTAGGACTTTGTGTGTTCAGTGTATATGGTTAAATATTATGTTGCCAATGAAATCCAAGTGCTTGTCAAAAATATTTTCATCAAAATGCCTTTTAGCATAATTATGCCACTTTTCATATGAAATTAAATGCCAGGCTGTGTTTTGCATCTGAATTTTCCCTTTGTGTAGATGGAAAGTTCAAATATACAGATACATGCACCTTTTAGTTACAGTGTAAAAGTGTAATTTATTACATAGATATAAATGTATCAGTTGGTTAAGAAGACAATAAGTGTATGTTTCTGAATGTTTCTACAGAAGATTGAAATTACTGTGTCTGAGCCATCAGTACAACCGCCCTCACCTGAAGAAATGACAGCTAGTCCTGCTGACAGTGTTCCACCTTTATACAGGTGTGCTCACTTAAATAATAACAATAATAAATTGTCAAGAGCCTTGTCATTCTGTATCGCTGTGTTTGTGCAGCTTGGTATTTAGTACTGGTAGTACATGCTTTTTTATTTCTTTTTTTTACTAGTGATAGACTAATAAATCAGCCATTTATTTAATAAAAAATACAGTAAAAACAGCAATATTGAGAAATATTATTGCAATTAAGGTGTAATTTATTCCTGTGAAGTTGAATTTTCAGCATCATTACTCCAGTCTTCAGTGTTACATGATCCTTCAGAAACCATTGTAGCAGAAACAGAAACTATAACAGAAATTATTCTTATTGTTGAAAATATTTTTGTGGAGTCTGGTAATTTGTCTCAGCATTCTTTGATGAGTAGAAAGTTCAAAATAACAGTACTTTTTTTAAATTAGAAATACAATTTTGTAACATTCTAAATGTCTGTACTGTCATTTTTTTAACATTTTAATGCATCCTTGCCAAATAAAAGTGTTAATTTATTTAATATTTAATATATATTAAATGACACCAATCTTTTGAATGGTAGTGCATGTCAGTATTATATCGATCAAGAGCCACTCGGCTCTATATATTGGTCAACCACTGATATTTACCTCTTTACCCAATTGTTTTTCATATGATTGACAGCATTGACGCCTACCGCTCACAAAGGAAGATCCACCCCCCTTCTACTGAGAGCTTGACCCCTGGAGTTCAGAAGCAGGTTCAAGAGAAGACCTGCTCAAAAAAGCCCATCAACATCAAGGAGAGAATTAAGGTTTGAAACTTATACTGGGGTATTTTAGGAGACTTCATGCATTCAAGATCTGATGCAGGTGATTGTATTTGGTCCATTAAGGCTTTAAACGAGGAGGCAGCCAAGTTGCAGACAATCATCACACAGACGCTGCAGGCTCTGAGCTGTTGCAGTGATGAGGAACATGGGAAAGGTTCCCAGCAGGAGGCCGAGGCTGAGAAACTCCTGCTTGTCTCCAGTAAGTGGAACATTTGTGAACAAAGTGCATTTCTCTACTTGAACCTGCAAATCACTGAGACCGCATGTTCTGATTTGGCTCTCATTTGTCTGTTTAATGCAGGTGAGAAGCGAGCAGCATTACTGACAGAGGTTAGCAGGCTGAGAGAGGGTGAGTCTGATGAACCAGACTCCCAGAATGCACCTCTGCAGCCCTGCAGAGGCACAGTCAGCATCAGCAGCATCCAGCTGCCCCTCAAGGTGGAGTTTGTGTGCTCTGCTCGCACAGGTGAGCATTAATTCGTATTTATTAATGGCAGAAGATGAATCTTCACTGCACAAGGACAATGTTCTTACACAGTTTGTTATGGCTGCTGTCTCTATAAAGGCCGTCCAACGCACTACTTCTTCGTTTTGATCCGTTATGGCCCATGTAATATTGTGGCAACGCCTTTGGCTACAGCTGCTGATGCCCAAAATGGAGACACCATCACTTTCCCTACTTCTATTATACTGTGAGTCCACATGCTACATACAATGATTCTTTGATGTCAGAGTTTAAAACTGCAGTGCTTTAAGAGAAGGTTTTTAAATACAACATTAGTGATTTACACTGGTTTGAATCTTTTCCTTCCACAGACAAAGCATTCGCTCCAGTTTTGAGATTGATGTTGAGGTCTACAGTTTGGTAGGTAGAGTTTGTGCACAACCAAATATATTTGTTTTCATTCATTTAAAAGATAAGATATTTTTTCTTTAAGCTTTAACTTACATTTTCTAGTTCATAATTAGGTGTTATTATGTATTCCACTGTTTTATAGTCCAGTACTCGGAGTAATACCTGCAGTATGAATGCTCAGCAGTTCCGCAGCTCAACAAAGTCAAGGGTTTGTACACTTTCACACATTATGTTGAGAAAACAGAGTGTTTTATTACTTTTGGCAATGCACAGTTGCTGCAAAATGTTTGTGTTTCTAGGTGACACCCAAGAAGATTCTCCACAGCATCACAGTATGTATCTACCGTCTGTTTACTTACCATCATTGGGCTTCATTCATGAAACATGAGCTAAACAAATGTCAGTATTTTCTGTATTTCTGTTATGATGTTCATAAAATCACACTTTTTGAACTGTCACATAAGAATACTTTCACAAACAATTCAGAAAATCATTAATGGGGCACATTGTGTGTTTTTATATTTGTTTAATGGTAGCATACCTTTAGCTCATTTAAATATTTATTTTTGTTTTTCTAGAAATCTAACCAGAGTGTGACTTGTGAGTATTCATCAATTACTCAGTTAATCATTGGTTGATTTGTGGTATCAGACACCACTGATATTTCTTTCCCGTCCATTATAGCTGCTACTCTTCCTGGTCTGAGTGCCCAGCGCTCTAGTAACTTCACATTAGTGGGCTCTCACAAGATTACCCTGAATTCATTGGGACAGAGCAAGTTCCCTCTGGACAAGGTATTGATGCAGTAAAACTTTGTTCACATTAGTGAGTGTCTGTGTTGCTGTCCTCACCTTTTTGAACACTTGTTGCATGATCACTCAGTTTTTTTTTTTCTTTTTAAAATCAGTAAATATTGTATACACTTCTACACGCTTAATTTTCACTTAAGTGGTTAAACAGGAGATCAGTGGTTGTTCTGTGTTGTGTTTGCACTTTGGTGTGGTTGTGGTCATGTAACTGGGTTTCTGTCCATCTCTCCTGTTTCTCTCCACTCAGATGAAATTTGAAGGCAGTTTCTGTGTTAGTGTGTTTGCTGGGCCTTTTGTTCATCTTTTTACTATTCGTGAATCCCCTGGCCTGTGCAATGGTCAATAAAATGACAATGTCTTGATTATGGCATTCATAACTTGCTTTGGGATAAATTAAACCAATATCCCCACAATTACCCTCTCTTATTCTCCTTATGTTCTGTATTTTATTATGGAGATATGGAATTTTATTTCCAGACCTAGAAAATGTAACAAAAATGTATATTTTTATTAATAAATTGAAGTAATTTAAAGAAATTTAATACTTTTATTCAGCAAAGATGTATTGACTTGATCAAAAGTGATAGTAAAGACATTTATAATATTACAAAAGATTTTTGTAAAATAAATGCGGTTTAAGATTTAGTTCAAATTAATTTTCTTTGAATGTTATCATTTTGGAGTGTTACTACAAATGGAGAAGTAATTTAAATTTGAACCATTCAGAAATGATGGCTGTTTTAGAGCCTTTTTTCTTAAAGCTGTACTGTAATGTGATAAGCCATTACTAAAAATGTGTACAATATTGCTGCATTTTTACATGCACATCTGTTGTTGTTTTTTTACTGTGTCATGACTAACCTATTTGTTACATTGTGTAGGTTCCCTTCCTCTCTCCTCTAGAGGGCCACATCTATCTGCGGCTGCACAGTGAGGGCCACGCCAGCGTCCAGCATCAGGGCTTTTTGGTGAGTTGGTGTGTATGATTTCCAGACACTGGTCAATGTTTTGTTTAGCTTGTTTTATCACATGGAAAAGGCACTTACCATATCTGTAGTCCCTTGACTAATTTGTATATAAGCAAAAAATGTGAAAATACAGTTGCCAATACATATTTGCAAAGCAGATATGTGAAAGACGTTAGCAGTTTGTCTTCATAGTCGCAGTCTGATCCATTTGAATGCAAGTTTGAGAATGGCTTAGGGCACAAGAATATGCAATGTGTTGAATAGTAGAGCTGCAACAGGGTCTCCCTGGTTACATTAGTACTTTATTTTAAATGATTTAAATGATAATTTCATCTATGATCTCAGTTTGTTTTTAATGTATTCTTTTGTCATTTTATGTGCTTAATGAAGTGTGTCTATAGGAAATGTGCTGTGTTTTTGTGAAATTCATGCTGTAACTTTCCTTCTCCTCTTGTAGACCATGTTTGAGGATGTGAGTGGCTTTGGAGCTTGGCAGAGGTTCTACTTCCTTCTGGAAGGAGGACACCTGCTCTACTGGAACTACCCGAATGAGATGGGCAACAAGGTGGGGTTGTGTAATTATGTGTGTAAATGTGTATCCTCCTCATTAAAGTTTTTTTTTTTTAAATAATTTCCTTCTCTTCCAGCCAGCAGATGGCAGTCTCTCTCTCTTTGGATTCTGCAGTGTCAGGCCTGTGGAGCGAGAGTGCTGTGCACGGCCCCACACCTTTGAATTAGTAGAGACTAACACCCTCCAGCAAGAACACAGCCAGACCTTGAAGAAGTAATGCATCCATGAATTTACTAAAATAAAGAGTTCAGCCAAAATTCCACAATACGCAAGAAAGGATCTGCTACTTCTGTTTCATTATGACTTTAACATTTAGTATCGGTTTGCAATAAGAGTATTGGTTTTAATTCAAATCTAAATGATCTTTTGTTGTTCAGGTGCTGGTTTTCAGCAGACACACGGGAGGAGAGGTCTGACTGGATGGAGAAACTGAATCAGACCTTACTGGACTCTGTAACGTGGAATAGGACGCCTGTCTCTAACGATAACAGGGCCAGCACGTCCTCTAACACCGGAAACTCTCGTGAGAGTATCCTGTAACACAACACACATGTGAACCCTCACCATGTAACACTAAGAAAGGAGATCTCAGAGAAGATCATATGTGGCACAAAAAAAATACAAGAAGAGCTTCTGAGAATAGAAGCAGCCAAAAAGAACTGTTTTACATAATAGTGCATCGAAATCTACATAAATACATACTACTTTGTAAGATGCATACATTATAGTGGCTTATTTGTTGAGATTTCTGATCTGTCATTACATCTTATAGATTGTGCTATATTTTAGAATGGTTTACCACACTGTAAGGATAGATGGATTTGCCATTGCCATTCATTTTCAGGTAAGCCATGTAGTAAGAGCAGTCTGGTTTGAATGCATGAGGTAAGTCTCCAAAGTGCCTATCTGAATGTTTATTTATTCTCCTGCCTTATTCAGACAGTTGCTTATGATTGAATGATCAACTGAAATGCTTTACATTTTTAATGCAATAATCTGTTTCAGATTATGCTTATGTATGAGGGTGTCCTTAATTACATGGTATAGTTAAGTTTACTGCATTAGTAGGGAAGCACTACTTGTCTTCCTTCGACTAAAGCTTTTTGTTTATTGCTTTAACAATTACTCTGGGAAAAATGTATGTGACTGTAAAACTGCAGTCTTCATCTAGAAGGGAGAATCGTTTTTTATTTGAATGTACAATATATGAAGTATGTCCTGAATCGTATATCTTATTTTTCTGGGAGGACATTTTCATTTTCATAGTATGTCTCCTTAGGTTTTGATTTTGAAAAACATTGATGATTGTTTACTACAAAAATGCTTTTGGGAGTACCTGACCGTGCATTATATCCAGTGAGGTGTATATTATATTTTTAGGAGACAGTCTGACCAACATAAACTAAACGATTGAGTTTATACCTAATCTGATGGTCGTTTGGGGTTCTTGGGTTAAAATCTGGAATGTGCAAGTATAAGAATAACACTACAGAGCTGTCAGTCTGAAAATGCCGTATGATAATTCATGCAGGGGGAGAGAGAGTGGTGTACAACCTTATGACTTCTTTGAGGTTTATTTGAAGCTTCAGCAGGTTGTATCTGTTTGTCTTGTGAAAGAGTTCTCACTCTAGGGACTGAAACTGATAGGAAGCTTTTCTGTGCCATGTCTATCCCATATATGTGTTTTTGCCAAGGGTCTCATACTATTACTATGTTAAACGATATGAAATTATATGAAATATCCCGGTAAAGGTACTATAAAATAAATATGGCTGTTAAAGCTGGAAGTGTTTGTTTTTCTTTTACACTTGGTGGAGGATCTTATAGTTTGTGTTAATACATTTATTACAAGACTTAATTTAACTTAAATGTGCAAAGTTGCTGGTTAGTAATTACTTTAAGCAATCAATCATTAGTTCTATCCAGTAAATTTATACGATTCGGCAGATAATTAGCTTTAGGGTTAGTTCACCCCAAACTGAAAATTGTCATCATTTACCCATCCTCATATTATTCCAAACTTGTATGTGTTTCTTTTTTGTGTTGAACACAAAAGAAGATATTTTCAAGAATGTCGGTAACCAAACAGTTGCTGGTAGCCATTGGCTTTCATAGTATTTTTTTTCATACTATAGAAATCAATGGCTACCAGCAGCTATTTGGTTATCCACATTCTTCAAAATATATTCTATATTCAACAGAAAAAAGAAATGCATACAGGTTTGACACAACATGAGGATGGGTAAATGATGACAATCTTAATTTTTGGATGAACGAGCCCTTTAATTATGGATTATTACTAGCAAACTCACCAGATGTCCTGCTGCCAGAGTTGAATATTATGTGAACCTATTTACAGTATATAGAGCATCTCCCAAAAAAAATTCTCATGAAGTCATTTTTCCGTGATGACAGCATTCACTAGCACTTTTGTGCCCGAAGGGTTGCTGCATCAAAGCACTATAAACAGTCTGCATTTTATTATAATATATAATAATGATATTTTATTTTGTAAAACTACTTGCATGACATCTATGTATGTAGTTTGTTACAGCTGACATTGAAATGTTCCATGCATGACTCTTGTGTGTTACTTTATGCTTTTAAACATGCCATCATCTGTTGGTGATCTCATTGTCCTCTGATGTATTACACCTTCAGCACCTTTCCTTAAACATGCAAATGTGCAAACACACACTAAGATCAGACTTTACAATACAGCTTAAGCGGGAAACTGAAAAGGTAGCAGACAATACACACAGAAAACAGGCTATATTTCTCTTTTTTTTTTATTGTTCAGTATTGCTGTGAAGATGAAGAGATTCACTCATGGAAGTTTCTCTTGTGTTTTGTGTCTGGTAAGTGTTATTTGATGCCATTTTCTCATCTTTTTGTTTTATAGATGTTAATGTGAAGATGACACTGTCATAGGTATTTTGGTCAGCAAATGAGTCCAGACAATAGATCTTACATAATTGCAATATAATTATATAAATTATTTCAGAATTGTGTTTGTTTAAATTACTGAATACTGGTTGTAGATTTTATTACTTAATGGAGAAAGAAAATTAATGCATCTGAATTCATATTTTTGTGTTCCTACTTCACCTAAAGGAATTGAATGCAACTTCGTTAATTATTTGAAACTTGATCAGTTTTTTTTTTCATCTATATTTTAACAGATAATCTTAACAATTCATGGAGAGATCATACCAGAGTATTTAGCAGCCATTCAACAGGGACCCTTCATGCTTGACAAGAGAAACAGCAGCGCACTTGGGCAGGTACTTAAATTACACCAATATATTTACAACTGTTTTCAGAATTTCCTGTTTATTTCTAATACTGTATGTATAGTGGCCTCAACAAGTATTTGGACATTTACTTAATTTAAATGAAAATCATTGCAAAATCAAGTGGCATCTGCAAACAACTGATTTAAAATTTATCTTAGACATTTCTGCAATTACATTTAACCAAATGGTCTTTTAGTGTGTGTGTGTGTGTGTGTGTGTGTGTGTGTGTGTGCGTGTGAGTGTGTGTGTGTGTGTGTGTGTGGGTGTGTGGATTCAAGCCAGTTTCTCTGAACACAGATGTAGTTCATCACATTAACTAAACTGGGGGGAAAAATGGTTTAGAAAATGTTTTCTAATTGCTGGAATTTTCACAAATGATTACAAAGAAACAGCAAGTAACACTGAATTAAACATGAAACTTTCAAAGTTATTGACCAAAATGACAACAAACCCTTGTGTACCCAGGATCATTTTATGGGTGAAGTCCCAGAAAGGGCAAAACAAAGTAGGACTGGAGATTCTTCTATCCTTTTCAGACTTTACATTGTTTGACATGGCGTAAAATACTATGTTTTATGCTCCTACTGCAGATGAGCCTATCATACAAGTGATGGCAAAAGATACTGATGACCCAGAAACTGCAAATGGCATTGTGCGTTACAAGCTGGTGAGACAGGAACCCAACGGTGGGGTGTTTCACATTGACCTAGCCAGTGGAGTCATCGGCCTTGCCACTATGGGCATTTTAGACAGAGAGCTACTAAATCTGTGTTTGTTTACATAAAGACTGAAATTAAAGGGTTAGTTCACCCAAAAATGAAAATTATTTCATTAATTACTCACCCATCTTCGGAACACAAATTAAGATATTTTCTATGCAATCTGAGAGCTCTCTGACCCGCCATAGACAGCAAGGATATTACCATGATCAACGCAAAGAAACGTAGCAAGGACATCGGTAAAATATTTGTTGTTGTTAATATAAACCTAGTAAAGCTGAAATAAAATATAAAAATTAAATAAGAATTAGAAATGTTGCTTTGGCAACTAAATTAAAGCACTAAAATTACAAAAAAAAATAAATTTATTTCACATTAATTTCACACGTCTAGTACAAATTTAGTCTTGTTTCATTAATAGTGTATACATTTTTTCCCCCGGAAAGAATGGAAGTGAATTGTGTGTATTTGTGCTTGCACTCTAGAGAGCGTCAATGTTTTCTATTTAGAGCAACGTTGAGGAATGTAGCAAATCAGAGACATATCTATTGATTTCTTGAACCCAAATGACCAATCAGTGGTTTTTCAGTTTAAGTCACAGTCCACTCAAAACACCAGACTTTTTTGTTCAATCCTGAGTTTTGCAAGTTACTTTCATTATAACAAAGTGTAGGCACTTTAATTGATTGTGTTGTGTTGAGAGCTTCATTGATTATAATGGAACTGTGTGAGATTGCAGTGAACTGAGTGACAGATTTTCAGCAATTATAAAGGGAGTGCTCTTTGCGCTACATATAATACATTCAGAATTTGAATAAAAACTTTTTTCATGCTGCTAAGTGGACCAGTGGCCACACTGCAAAGACACCTGCATATAAATGTGGGGTTTGCTCTCAAAGTTGTAATGATTGACAGTAATGATAACCACAGCAATAGATATATGTCGAAATAGATGTGCGTGCCTTACTAATTTCAGAAGCACTGATTTGATTCTGAAACCAGGCCTGTGCTGATTAAAGGTAGAAATGATATTTCACATAACCACTAATTCAATGTGTCAGATGTGGACTATTTTACTTCACATTACTCCACATTAGCTAAATTTTCCTGTACTGTAACATACGACACTGTGACTGCACTTCATGTATTACTTTCACAGCATGCATTACTAACATGTGTATATTAGGCTAAATTTGGAATGATCTTGTCTCTCTTATCTGATTAACTGAGCAAAAGGTCTAACGTTAACTTACACAGTGACTCAACTTTTATCAAGTTGTTCAGGAAATCTAAACCTGATGGTAAACCATTTACTTCAAATAGGCTGTGATACACACCGAATGAGAAGTGCCGCGCCGTCCTGTTCTCACGTTCAAGGCAACAGTCCAAAATCTAATCACCAAGTTCACTTTAAAAATGGCTGTCGATTAATTTTGCTGTAAAAACAAAAAAAAGGAAAGAGTAAGGGCCATCTATATTATATTTCTGTATGTGAAGCATAAACTAGCCAGTCCAAAGAAAGACAAGTTATTGAAAAAATGTCTATACACACTCTTCCAGCAAAGGACATAAATGTACGTTAATGAGACAAATGTAATTTAAAGGCGCATTAAGATTTTGAACAGCTCGGCCCTTCTCCTGCTGTGTGTCCAGACACTAGTAATAAAATAAAGTTTACTGCTTAATATTTTTGTGGAAACCGTTATGCATTTTTCAGCATTCTTCGATGAATAGAAAGTACAAAAGAGTAACATTTAGTACATTTTGGTAAATTTAGCAAAATGATTCATTTAAACTTAAAAAAAAAAATGTAAATAAACATATTGACCTCAAACTTTTGAATGCTGATATTATTTCAGAACCATCATCTGAACATGGCTGTCTTTTTTGCCATCTCTGTGATAACAGGATCAAATTGTGTATGAGCTGGCTGTGGAAGCAGCAGATATGGATGGTCACGGTCTTTCTTCCACCTGTATGTTCATCATCAAAATTACTGATAGCAATGATCATGCCCCTAAGTTCAGCCAAAGAAAGGTAAGTTCACTTTTGGATTTAGGCTAAATTTTCCAGACACATCTGATGTTGAGTAGCTCTGAAACGGACTGTTTGTGTGTGTTTTGGCAGTATGCAGGTACAGTACAAGAAAATCAGGCTGAGGAAATTGTTGCAAGGTTGGGTGTCACAGATAGAGATGAGCCTTTAACTGCAAACTCAGTGGCAAAGTTCACCATCATCCAGGGCAATGAGAAAGGGTTCTTTAACATCAGCACCGGCCCCAGCGGGATGGAGGGAATCATCATGACATCAAAAGTGAATATACATTCATATATCAAACTGAATATACAACACACGTGGACTTAGACCCCAACACACGTGGACTTAGACCCTTTCAGCACCATCTCCCTGCTGAACGAGCTGAACGTCTTCTTCGCTCGCTTTGAGGCACAAAACAGCACCACTGCACAGAAGACTCCACCTCCTCCCGGCGACCAGGTGATGACGCTGTCCCCGGACAGCGTGAGGAGATCCCTCAGCAGGATCAATGCACGCAAAGCTCCGGGTCCTGACAACATTTCTGAAATTTACTGGAAATTTTCCACCTTTTTGCAACCCTACTCAAAACACATCTGATGTTGGCTTTAGACAGGTTGTGTGGATTGCTTTGTTTATTTGTTTCTGTAGATGACGAGCCCGCCACAGGAACAGGCACATTTAGTGATTAAGCTGTTGGACGTTAATGACAACGCTCCAGTGCTGGAGGAGCGCAGAGTCCCGATGTGTCTCATTGAACCGAAGCCCGTCCGTCTGACCATCACAGATCCAGACGGCCCAGGGAACGGCCCACCCTTCATTATAGAGCTAAATACAGAATATCAAAGCAACTGGACTATCATCAGCAACTCCAGCAGTAGGACTGGTTTAGCTCACATTAAGTTTTGTTAATCTGTTGTAAATATATTGGATATCTCACACTTCTGCTCTCCCCTCGTTTCTCAGGCAGTGTGGTGTTGCTGAAGCCGCTCAGACGTCTGGCTCTTGGCGAATACAGCCTGGTATTGCATATGTACAACTCCAAGAGGTTATATCAGCACAGTTCTATAAGAGTGGAGGTGTGTGACTGTAAGGGTGATGACGTTACCTGCTGCTGACGTCACTCTGTTCATCTATGTGCTAGCGGCCATCTTATGCTTTCTTGGTAAGCAAACAACCGATCATTATGAGTGTCTAAATGTGAATATATGTTTATAAATATTATTTTATAATATATATATATATATATATATATTATAATAATTTTGTGTGTGAGTGATTTATTTTTTTATTTTTGAAAGAAAATGTTATGTTCACCAAAGGTTTGTAATTTACCAAAATAGTATTTTAATGTATTACTGTTTTAATCAATTTTAAAATGTGCAAAGCTGAATTTGATAAAAAAAAAAAAATCAGGATTCTTTGATAAAAATAGAAAGTTCAAAAGAGCGGCATTTATTTGAAATAGTCTAGACTTTCACAGTTACAAAAGATTTCTGTCACTTCTGATCAATTTAATGCCTCCTTGTGAAATAGTATTAATTTCTGATTTCAAAAAAGTATTAATCTATAAATACATATACTGTATGTGTGTGTGTTTTCATGATTATAATGAAGCTGGCCTTTAAAGTCACTACTAATAACAGTGATGTTCAAAAAATGTTTTCTTTTTTTCTATAGTGCTGTTACTGTTGCTTCTTCTCCTGAAGAGGAGGTGTGGGAGAAAAGTTCAGTGGGAACAGTTCAACCATACAGAAGAAGACAGGGATAATATTTTATGTTAAAATGAGGAAGGAGGAGGCGAACAGGACCAGGTGCACAAGCTCTTCCACATATCATGCTCAATTAACTTTACTTTTGTCAAGTCTTATCAGTGTTTATGTTGTGTATGTACATGCATGTTACAGGATTTTGATATGGTCCTATTGTGCAGCAGACTACAGGTTTTCTCTACTGATATTGCCCCAATGGCTTCACCAACGGTCTTCTATCGGCAACATCCCGACGAGAATGAAGATATCGAAAGCTTCATTTATGAGGTATAGTAAGAGTGTTTATGTGTATAACAGTGCATAAGAGTCAACATGATTTCTGAAAGTTCAACATGCATATTTGCCCTGGGTTTGGATCAACAAAAAATCCTGAAAAGCATCCACAACAAAATCACCACCATCAAAAGTTACATGCATGTGTTAAATACTAGACTGTGTTTCTGTAGAATTTGTGCACAGCAGATGATGACCACTTTGTGGCACCGTATGACTCCATGCTGGTGTTTGCTCATGAGGGTGAGGGGTCTATATCTGGATCTCTCAGCTCTCTGCAGTCGTCCATCGGTGATGGAGATCAGGACTTCCAGCATCTGCAGAACTGGGGACCTCAGTTCAGAAGACTGGAGGAGTCTGATATGTTTGCTGAAGGAGAAGAAGAGTGATATGTGCTCTGATCACTATATAGGAGTATGTATATAAAAGTGTGATGTGAAATGTGTTACCAAATATGGTGTAAGTCATTAAAGGAATATAGTTCTCCCAAAAATGAAAATGTGCTGAAAATTGACTCACCTTCAGGGCATCTGAGCTGTAGATGAGTTGTTCCTTCATCAGAAGAGATTTGGAGAAATTTAGCATTCCATTACTTACTCACACCAGTGGATCCTCTGCAGTGAATGGGTGCCGACAGAATGAGAGTCCAAACAGCTGATAAAAACATCACAATAGTCCTCATGTAATCCACATGACTTTTTGCTTCACAAGATGATAATTGATAAACTGAAGTCGTGTGGATTACTTGTGGATTATTGTGATGTTTGTATTCAGCTGTTTTGACTCTCTTTCTGACGGCACCCATTCACTACTAAGGAGCAAGTGATGTAATGCTAAATTGCTCCAGATCTGTTCTGATGAAGAAACAAACTCACTGCCACAGTATATGGTGGTATATTTGTTTTTTTTACACATTTTATATTTGCATTATGCAACTGAAGCTGTTGAATTGACAATGTAAGACAAGCACCTGCAATTTATTTTTTGTTCTGCATGAGTTTACGCAAGTTGCTTATTGAAGATTTTACTTTCGTTTAATACAGTACTTTATCTCATTATTGTTGTATTTGCTTTTTTATTGTATAAAATGCATAATGCTTATTCAATTATTAATAAACACTGCTTTAGCAATATATATATATATATATATATATATTTTTTTTATGCTATTTTAAAGTTTTTTTTCTTTTAATTATTAAAAATTAGAATTTATAAAGCTTACTTTAAACGATAGGATTCATATCAGCCAATATGAAACTATGACTCTAAACAACCTTTGATCAGATCCTGACAAATCACACATCAGGATGCCTCCCTATTGGGCGGGCTTTTAGAGCAAGACCTTGAGAAAGAACTTTGACCCTGTATTTCACGAAGACGGAGGTTCGTCTTAAAGTTAATCCATATATTTGAATGCTTGGTGACTTGTTTTGCACTAATTTAGAAAGGCGTCTCATATAATGCCTGGGAATTCAGAGGTAAGTTATACATTACTTCACTCGTAAATCCATAATAGTCACTATAGACTTGTATTAAATTGTCAGTGATCAAGCATGACTGTAAATGCTACGGTATATGTATGTTAACCAATTAGATGAACTACGCAACCAAAAAATCCAAATCAAGTCCATTTGTTGTTGTGGTTACTCATGATGTCACTTCTTTTGTCCCAGATGACTCAGAACATGTTTCAGGAGGGGCTGCATCAGGTGTTTTTTAAGGCACGCCCTTTGCCCTGCCCTGTTCCAGCTGACGACTCCACAGCTGGAGAGCTGATGGAAGACAGACTGGTCCGCTGGTTTGGGACAGTGGTCAACACCCGCCTTCTCCTGTCTGGGGTAACAAAATCTGGCTTAACTGTCATAGACACCCAACAATCCCAATAAAGTTCAGATTTAATGAATACATATGCTCACAGGTTCGCTTCACCTTCAGTTTTGGGTTTGTTAACTAAATCTAAAACCATAGAAAACATTCCTGTTACTTGAAAGAAAGTAAATGTTAATTGAAATCAAATAAAAACTTAAAATTATTCTATTTCAGCTAGTTACCAGGGCGACATTTCTCATTTTTGTTTAGTTTAACATGAAATACTAAAATAACTCAAACTAATAAACTTAAGAAAAACATGATAGACATTAAAAAACTAATAAAAATTAAAAAAACTTTTAATATTAAAAGTTTAAAGAAATTAAAATTTTCAAATAATGTCTTACTCAAATGATTAACAGAGTTTGACAAATGATAGCAGTATCATCAGTGATATTTACCATCTTTTTTTGACTTATCGTTTGACCGGACTGCCAAAAGTTGACACAAACTGGATCAAAGATGAAAAAAAAAAATTCTTTTCAAAATGAATGCCACTTGCTGTATTAAACATACATTATGGCAGCATGGCATACTAATATTTGAAACATTTATTATTGCATACGGCTTACTGCTTCACATACAATTTTATTTGACCAATAGTAGGCAGTATATACTGTAGCCTAATTCCTCTTTCTCTTTCAGGTCATTCAGATTTTCAGTGCTGCCTTCTGTATTCTTTCCACTTTCTCCTATACTTGTTTGACTTTCAGCTGTTCTGCGTCTATGACAGCTCCAATATGGTGTAGCCTTTTTGTAAGTGCTCCAGTTAACATTCCTGGTTCCCAAATTTGACAGTCAATAAATCAGAATTAGTACAGTTACTAATTAGTTGTTTTCTGTGTTATATACCTGTTTATGTCTCAGTTTCTAGCCACGGGGTCACTTGCAATTGATGTCCAAAGGAAACCCAAAAAATTCAAAGTAAGCTTATTTTATATCTTTTTTAAATCCATGATTTTCCTTTTGTCTTCTTTTTGAACAGTATCGTTCTTAACTCCATAAACATCTTTCTGTGAAATACTTAGCTTGAAAAATGTGTTTGTGCTCTCTTACTTTGAAATGAATGTCACTTGGTTTGATATTTTGTTGTCTAATGCGGTGATATTCAGATATTTGTGTCCAAATATATCATGTTAATAGGCTTCCTGCGTGCTTGTTTGAGTAAAGTGTGATCTCTTCTGTTGTAGGTCATGACTCTGATGGGCCTGAATATCTTCAGCTTACTGTTTGCAGTTTGTTCTTTTGTCACCTTCTTTATTAAATCCTCACTAATGGAAAAGGCCACCCCTCAGCAGGTGCGTGTACAGAGACACTCAATAAACTCAATAAACCACTAGAATTTACCAGTGAAATGAGATCATGGTCTCTCTCGCAGCGCATTGGTGTGTATGTGCTGAAGGGCAGTGGTTTCGTGTCCATCCTCCAGTGCATGTTAGCAGCCATATACATGCTCTTTCTGATTTGGAAAGGTATTAAGTCCTACAGCACCCTCTACAGACAGGACTACATCAGCGTAATGCAGGTACAACATTCATACATTCAAGCTCTAGAATATAGTTTTAGGAATGCAGTGATAATATACAGGGTTTCTGCGAGTCTTAAAAAGCAAGTCTTAATTCACCAAATTCTACAAATTAAGTCCTAAAAAGGTCTTAAACAGTGTTGGGCTAGTTACTCAAGGAATGTAATATATTACTCATTACTAGTTACTCCTTTCAAAAGTAATATTGTTACTTATTACTTTCTGGCAACAGTAATTAGTTACACTACTAGACATTGGATCGCAGGCAGAAGTTATTACAAACACTCAATAGTCATTGATAGTGACATTCAAGTAGAAGTGTTGTATTAAACTCATTAACTGTCATGTGTAGCTTGAAGCTTTCATTATGTATTTTATCAAATCACATAAGTTTGTAAGAAACTGCCAAAAAGATTCCAAAAAGATTTTTAATTATATAATGTACCACATGCTGATCAGAGGGATGTGGGTGGGATGTAATGCCAGAGTAAAGTAAAGCCACACCTTACACAACAGTGTTCAGATCATCTTTTTTCCTGACAAAATCAATATAATGCAATATTTCTATCTGCTGAATGTAAGCTTTTCCATATGGGGGATATATTTTCCATATAAGCACTGGGGACATCACATGCATGTGCAAGTCGGGAAAATTATGAAAATAAATCTAGGAATTATTTGATTGTTGGATTTTAAATCAGCGGGGTTGACTAAGTAGCTAGGCTGTTTTATGGATGGTAACTGTAATATTAGTACTGAAATCTTATTAGTAATTAGTTACACTACTAGTTACTGCAAAAAGTAATATTACAGTATCTAAGTTACTAGTAACTAGTTACTGCCCAACACTGGTCTTAAATCAGGGAAGAAAGTCTTAAATTCAAAAAGCCATGGCATGAAATGTTGAATGCATTACTACTAATGAATATATTCCTCAGTATTTTTTTGTTTTCCAGTACAAATGTATAAACATTCGTAAATCAATATGCATTTGAGATGCAACATAAAACTTTCTAAGAAATTGAATACAATTGAGTGTATGCTTAAACAAGATCAAATGTGTTTTAAAATATAAAAACGTATTTTTGCTTTGAATTAATTTCAATGTTTTGAGCAGATTGGCAGAATTTCTCAGAAAATAAGATTTCTTATCTTATGTGTAAATGTACCTTGATTCATGAATCTTCAGATATTTGCACTGCAAAACAGGACAAAAATACAGATGAAGAACATTACTTTTTTTGCTGTGTGATCATTTCGTTTTATAGCTAAGCTATTTTTTGGTCAATTAAAAGAAAAAGTACTGATAGATCTGTTGGAACTTGTATTTTCAATTTCAAACTTTGTGTTGCTAATACAACTCATTCTGTTCTCCCTGGACATTTACATTTAGAGAACATATTGAACTATTGTGTTCCCTAAAGTGTATTCCTTCATTTTTCTTTAAAAGTGGTCTTAAAAAAATTTACCTACATTAAACATGCAGAAACCTTGTAATGTTTATTATGTAGTTAATATAATATAGTTAAATCTGACTCCGTTTTTCTTAGAAATCAGATGAGCATACAGATCCACTGCTGGAAAATGAACAGTTCAGCCTTTGAACAGCCGGTGGACGGTGTATGGAATCAGGAAACTTATGCAAACAAATGTATGGCTTATTTTATTTTATCAAGAGAATAAATACATTTTTAAGCATTTACACCCAGGTTTACAATGACAAATAATAGTGATATTGCAAAAACCTGACTACATATTTCCGTTTGTGAAAATCCCAAACAATATATCAACATAATTTATATGTTACATTTAATGTATAATTTATATACATTCAATACATATGCATGTCATTTGTGAGCATAACATGGACACCATCAATGATTTTGTATATTTATGTACAATTATATGTGGTTATTAAATTGTCTTAAGATGTTCTTGTTGTGCTATGCTGAAAGTCAAAAAGACAACATTAGATTAAAATTGACCATGTTTACTTTCTTAACAGTTGTTAAAGGGATAGTTCACCCAAGAATAAAAATGTGAATATTTTGAAGACATTTTGAAGAATGTTGGTAACAAAACAGTTGCCGGTAGCCATAGACTTCCATACTTGTTTTTCCCATAATATGGAAGTCAATGGCTACCAGCAAAATGTGTCTTCTGTGTTTAACAGAAGAAAGAAACTCTTAAAGGTTTGTAACCACTAGAGGGTGAGTAAATGATGACTGAATTTTCAGTTTTTGGTGAACTATCCCTTTAAAGGGGTCATATGATGTTGCTAAAAAGAACATTATTTTGTGTATTTGGTGTAATGAAATGTGTTTATGAAAAAAACTTACTTGCAGTCTTTGAGTCAGAACAGCCGGCACAAAGTAGTTTCGCTTTCACAACAAAACACAGCGTCACACACGGCGGGCTAGAGTGAGCGGAGGCCAGAGGCCTAGAGTGAGCAGAGGCGGCGGGCTTGAGAACGTCGCGGCCGGCGGATTCGACGATGGCAACCACATGCGACGCCCCCGGGCTGGACTCGATCCGGCGATCCACAGCGTGAAGTTGATGTATTTCCTCAGCGACCAG
>NW_015539923.1:581010-611703 GCF_001515605.1 Sinocyclocheilus anshuiensis
CACAACGAAACACACAGCGCCTTCACGACATGGCGGCGGCGGCAACAACAATACTACAGCGAGAATAAAAGTTACGCCTTCTTTCTTTGCGTGAACATTTGGGCGGTGTTATGCAAATCTTCCCACATCGTGACGTAGACATGTGGGGGCGTGTTAGAACGAGCCGTTTTAGGTAGGCGTGGTTGACTCTTAACTTTTATAAAGTATATCTCTTTGGATTTGAGACTTTAATCTTTGCAACTTTACAGATCTTCTTTATGCACCAAGAGCTTGTAACACTTCAAAGAGAAAGGAAAAATTGAAATCGCATCATATGACCCCTTTAAGGGTCTTATGCACAATTCATTAGTGAACATTATTTTAAAGAGAAAAATAATTATGCAAATGATTGCATATTAAAAATGTAATAACTTTATCCTCTTCTGTAATGACTTTTCTGCATAGGCAGGGAAAAGTAAAATCAGTAATGTCATAATCTACTTTTCTACAATCAAATACCAATGGATTTGGTCCTGGTTTTCATTATTTCCTCATGAATATTCTGTTTTACTCAGGAATATGTTATTACAGAAGTTGCATTGTGAATGCTGTTTCGCATTGTCTAATACAGTTTTTACTCCTTTAATATATCTTTGTACATCTTGCACGAGATACTGAAAATTAATGCGTTTCTGATTATTAAGGTGGCTGAAAGAGATGAGATTTTACCAGATCTACCTCAGACTTTCCCCACATACACACATATGCACAAACTTCACAAATGAACGCAAACCACTGAATATTTATGTATACAAATGCTCACACACAAACACACACAGCTTCATTTCTTTATCAGTTCAGCATCTACGTCCTCTTCAGGTTTAAGGGCGTGCCATTGAGCGATGGGTCTTCTTGGATTGGCTAACATATCTGACCAATGGCGTTGCTCCGTTCCTGTGCTGTTTAGTCCTATGAGAACCTTTCCAATGGCATCATTCTTCCCAATTTTGTCATAGTCCAGGACTGTCACCACAACCTGAACTTTCTAAAAGGAGACATAAGAATAGTCCAGAACCATTAATGTGTTCAGTTTCAGAAGACAGGCAGAAATGAAACTTCAACTCTACCTGGATCTGCTCAGATGGTACTTCAAAGCTAAATGATTCGTTGTAATACGGGTTCAGTGTGTTCTTCTTAATTGTGGTTTTCTTTTTCTTCAGCCTTTTGCCGTTCTGCATCAGGTGGATTTTTACATATGGGTCTGTAGAACAGATAAATAATGTCTGAATTACTATGGTGAAATGGCATTTCAGATCTGTATTTTGCAATGTGTCAGTATATAAGGTAACTTCACTTTTTCCACTCACCTGAGAGGCCACCCACATCCATTTTTTTGAGGTTTTTGGCCTCTAGAACGACAACAGTCAGCTTTCCAGCAGTCGGTACGTAGCGCAGAGACAAGCAAATATCACCTAACCGCTCATGCTGTTGAGTCAACAACGAAAAGTCAGGTATTATTTCACTGTCACATGCAGTAATTCATGATTACATATGGAAATGGAATAAATATAAATAATTCTGTTTCATTTCTAAGGAAGTAGATATTTAAAATATTAAAAATTGATAGAGCATTATCAGTTGTTGAACATGTTTTTCAATATGAGTTACTCATATACTTGCATAATAAATGTATATAATTTGTATATTTACATGCATTATGTAAATATTAATATAATGTGTTAATGTCACACATTTTTTACATTTTTACCTTTAACAATGTATTTAAGATCAGTATAACTAAGTGTAAATAAATAGTTAGCCTAAATAAGTGTATATAATTTCAAGACTTCTTATAAATTATAAACATATTTAAATATTACTGTTTGTTACATACATTTAAATATGTAAATATTAAATTAACATGGTTAATATGTCTGATGAACATGGTTCATAAGTCTAAGTGGCCGTCCATGACATGCGGAGTCCCACAAGGCTCAATTTTTGCACCGCTCTTGTTTAGCCTGTATATGCTCCCAGAATATATATTAATATTATTTTCAAATGTTATAATAAATAATCTGTACAATTAGAATAAATATTATTATAGTTTTTATGTTTTATTGCAAAGCTCGCTTGTGTTGGGTCGCCGTGATTTTGCCAAGTAAGACATGTTCCTGGATCAACATCTTTTGATGATCCTGGATCAACATTAATGTCCAAAAATATGGACTTAAGTTAACCCAATCCCTACCCCTAAACCTAACCCTACCCATAATTTATTCCTAAAAACAGTGGGAAATTTGATTAACAAGAGTGTAGAAGCACCTAACCCTGATTGTAAGCCTAAAACAGATACTTCCTGAAAAGTTATATCTCTATTCTGATTGGTTGATTGGAATGTTGTTCCAGGATCAACAAGGATGTTGATCCAGGAACATGTTGTACTTGGTGAAATCACGCTCACCCTTGTGTTGGACTAAAGAAATCCCATTGTTTGGGGTCATTCCAATTCGCCATGAATTCAACTATGCAATGTGACCTATTCAATTCAGATTCAGACATGATCTTTCTGAGCCATGAAAAAGTTTTTGGCCCAACCCTGCATGTATTCAAGATTCCCTTCCTCACTCGTACCTCCTCTTTCTCTGCTTTCTGCAGATCTCTCCACTCTTCTGTAAGCTGACTGAAGTCCATTTTATTAATCTGCACCCTCACATCCCCAATAGCATCATGTTTGGAGAAACGGTCAAAGTCATACACTGTCATGACCAGCGTCTTTCCCCCGAGCTCTGCATATGGAACCTGCAGACAGAATATGAGAGTAGGCCTATCCATACATCTGACACACATTTTAATGCAGTTAAATGCATTATTGTCCCAATAGCACATTGTGAATTTGTATGCTGTGACCTCTATAACATTCTTGCCATGAAGGATTTTTAGTGCAAGTGGATTTTAAGTTGTACCTTAAAGGTGAAGTGCTCATTAAAAGTCGGATCTAGTGTTTTGCGGTGAACTTTTGTCTCAAACTTTTTCTTCTTGTCAGGGAGGAGGTAGACTTTAACATATGGATCCGAAGTGCCGCTCATATCCATAGCAGCAAGACCTTCTGCCTCAACCACACCTACAATTAACTGGACAAGAAAGAATATTCATTAAAAATGATTCAGAATTTTAATTTTAAAATAAAGTTTTCCACATTACATTACAATAAAAGCCCTCTGCAGATAAAAAAAAACCCTGCCGAAGCAAGTTTATCTCGTTAATATGGATTTTAATGACTGGTCGCTGATTTGTATTCATACCGCGCTGTCAGTGAAGTTGTAGTCAAGGGTATAGTGAAGTTTTCCAAGTTTTGCAGCCTCTTTAGACTCAGAATCCTCTTCCTTGTGATCAGAATCATTGCCGTGATGAACAGCCTGTAAATACAACCATCTAAATGCCAGTAATTACCATGGACATGCCCACCGACATTATTATATATATATACTGTATATAGACACACTACATATATATATATATAGAGAGAGAGAGAGAGAGACACACCACGCCATTGACGGAATTTTTTTTTAGCAGTGACGGAATAATTTGAAGGCCGTGTCCGTCATTTTGACAGATTACACTGAGGGTAATCTATTGTAATTTACAACTGTAATTCCCAACCTGTCCAGTTGGTGGCGAGTGCGCTCCAGTGTGGCAGCAGAGCGCGGGATCATCAGCTCCAGAACAAAAATAAAAGCGTTTTACGAGTCTTTTGCTATGAGTTTGAGGCGAGTACCCAGTTATGCGATCTATCAGACCACATTAAAGTGCGCCAAAACGGTATTTATTGCTTGAATTTCCTAATAAAATGGACAGAATTTGAAATCTGAGACCTTGTTTCATATCAAAAGTAACAACGCACAAAGCTTAGCGATTTATTGGATGGGAGGCCCACTATATGTACTGTTCATCAACTGAAAACAGCATCAATTGGGATTTAATTATTTAAAATCGAGAAATCGATTTATTTTTTTATTTTATTTTTTACCCAGCCCTAGTATATGTTGTTGTTTTTAGTGGCCTCTGCTCTGCTGTCACTGCGGGTGTGCTGTTGAATATGAAAAGTGACGCACATTCTCTGTTCATCTGTTCTCATCTTAAATAAATAAATGCATAAACCTATATGCTCGTCATGTAGGTTCATTATTAAAAATGAAAATGTGAACAAAAATACATGCAATTAAATGTGTTATTAAAATTAAAATGACGGGTAATAATAGATTATGACGGAATTTTTACGACCCCGTCCGTCAAAATGACGGACAATGTTAAAATAAAAATAATTAATATATATATAATTGTAATTCGATTGTGTTAAATAATTGAATGAATTATTGGGGCCCAATTTTGTGTGTGTGTGTGTGTTAATTTATTAATTAATATGATTAATTTAGCAAATATTTATGATATTGCTTCCTTCTCGGTGTGTAAAATCTCTTTCTTTTTGGCGCATTTTACCTGTAAAAGAAAACCTGTTTAATAATTGTGCACATCTGAATGTAAGGCATTTTTTCCCACTTCCAGCCCTCGTTACCAAATATATATTACTTATAAATTATTCTATGCAAAAGGAAAAGTAGTTATTAAAATAGATGTGGTTTGGCATTGGTAAAATGTGCGTGAAAAAAATAATAATAATTATACACACTGTATATATATACATATATATATATACACACAATATATATACACACACACACACACACTATACACGCACATCAATATTTAGTACCCGTTTTGTTCCGTCTTCTTTCACGTTTGACAGGTTAATGTTGTTCTTTTCATTTTTCTCTTTTCCACCCTTTTCCTTTTTCTTTTTAAATATCATCTTCTTGCAGAAACACAGGCAGCAGCTGAGCGTGATGAGGACTATGAGGAAGCCGAGGGCCACCAGAGCCCAGGATGGTACTGAAACAACACAAAGAGAAACAACAGTAAATACACAGGTGAGTAAGTGATTATGTGTGTGAGAGAGACTACTCACATGGGACTCTATGAAGCTCATTCAGAAACTTGCTTCTGATGCTATGAGCCAAACTCTCTGCGGTTGTAGTCTGAGGATGAACAGCCGTGGGTGGAGAACTCGCAGGTCCAGGTATCTTTGATCCATTCAGTGCTGGCGATGAGGAAGGACCAGCCAGCAGAGCATCACCTTCATGCATTCTGAGGACATGCAGTGGAGAAGTGCATTATCTGGAGAGTTGCATGTGACTTTATAAAGTTTTGACTTCTCTAATAACCTTTGGCATTTGCACAGATGATAGTGAGCGTAATGCTGATGCTCTGGAAGCTCATTATAAGGTGTAAAGGCAAAGGCAGGTTCACATTCAGCGCACACAGCAGGTGACATGATGCTCCTTAACCTTGGATTATTTTGAGAAATGCTGAGTAGGGATTTATTGATTTTCTCTCTATTTACAGTGAAATGAGACACAGAAAGCCAGTGACACTGATACCCCTGAGACACACTGATACCCTGACTCAAACTTATACCTGTATATCTAACACAAATAATAATAAACATGCATTTATATATACACAACACCGTCAAACTAATCCTAATGCAAACCTCAGAAGCATTCATATAAAAGTATATATTCAAAGCATTGTTTAGTTTATATAAATATGCATGGATAGCCTCAGACACAACGTGTGTTTGTGTGCACATAAAAGTTCATTGTTAAGTATATATGTAATCTAAGGATCGTAAAAAATCACATACTATATTTGAGGAGGAAGAACACTTACCTGAAGCTCTGATTTGAGAAGTGCACTTGACAGGTTGAAAATAGAAAATGAAAGACAGGAAACTAAGGTAATGAGATAAAGCTGTCGTGTGTGTCTTGGCAAGACTATTGTTTTAAAAGAAAGAAAATATCAAGATGTTTGACTGAGTTTAACGCTGCTAGAGAGACGATGACAGACGAGAGAGACTGAGAGAGAAGCATCCAATTGCAAGCTGTCAGGAGGAGTGTGTGTCTCTGCATGTGTTTGTCAGTGTGGTTGGAGCGCTGGAGTGTGTAGTCCGCCGTTGTCTCGGTCCAGACGGTGGAAGTGTGCTGTTCACTCGAGACACAGGAGAAACTCTCATCACCAGACATGGACAGAGCCTTCTCAACACACTCCACCTGCAGCACCCCATGGCCAGGTCTTATTCTCACCAAGGCTGCATTTGTTTGATTAAAAATATGCTGTAAAAACAGTAGTATTGAGAATTATTAGTACAATTTAAAATAACTATTTTCTTTTTGAATATATTTAAAAATATATTTTATTCTTGTGATGCAAAGCTGAATTTTCAGCATCATTACTCCAGTCTTCAGTGTCACATGATTCTTCAGAAATCATTCTAATATGCTGATTTACTGCTAAAGAACAATAGTGTATATATGTGTATAAATATACAGTTGTGGTCAAAATTGTACATACACTTTGCAGTATCTGCAAAATGTTCATTATTTTACCAAAATAAGAGGGATCATACAAAATGCATGTTATTGTTTATTTAGTACTGACCTGAATAAGATATTTAACATAAAACATGTTTACATATAATCCACAAGAGAAAATAATAGTTGAATTTCTAAAAATATTTTTAATACTGTGTTGTTACCTGGAAGATCCACAGCGGGGTTTAAGTTGTTCACGAGTCCCTTGTTGTCTGAACAGTTTAACTGTTTTTCAGAAAAAGTCCTTCAGGTCCCACAAATATTTTGGTTTTCCTGCATCTTTTGCATATTTGAACCCTTTCCAACAATGACTGTATGATTTTGAGATCCATCTTTTCACACTGAGGACAACTGAGGGACTCATATGCAACTATTACAGAAGGTTCAAACGCTCACTGATGCTCCAGAAGGAAAAACCATGCATTAAGAGCCAGGGGTGAAAACTTTTGAACAGAATGAAGATGTGTACATTTTTCTTATTTTGCCTAAATATCATATTTTTTCCATTTAGTATCCCTTCAGAATCTACAGAAGATACTTGCATGTTTCCCCAAAGACAAAAATAAGTCCAATTGACCAGTTTTCCCTTCCTGGCTCTTAATGCATCGTGTTTCCTTTGGAGCATCAGTGAGCATTTGGACCTAGAATCAAGTGGATGTAAACTTTTCATCGGGGTCATTTTTATAAATTCAACTATTTTCTCTTATGGACTATATGTAAACGTTATGTGAAATATCTTATTCAGGTCAGTACTAAATAAAAAATAACATCAATTTTGAATGATCCCTCTTATTGTGGTAAAATAATTAACATTTTGCAGAAACTGTATATAAAATTTTGACCACAACTGTACATGTATATAGAGATCTAAAAATACTATTAAATGAAGGATTTTAGGGCTAGTAGGTCTATTGGGCTAAATGAAAATAAATACCTGTGAATTATATATATTCAAATTTCAAAACTAGAGACAAACTAAAAATATTGAAATTTTTTTTAGGATTTATTTATATTAATTATATTTTTATATGAAAATAATGTGGATTTATATAGCATTTGTTATCTTTGTTCTTTGGGATGGTGTTGGACTGTGTGTGCACATGCTAAAACTACTGCAGACGGCACAAAATCATTCATTCTCCTGCTGGCCGCGCTGTTACGAGGAATTCAGGACCCACACATGTGCCGCAAAGGATCTTGGAGCATCCGTAATCTTCAAAATCACGCTAATCGCCAGTTGGCTGTGAGCAGGAAGGAATTGGACGATGTCGTAACACACAAAATTACCCCATATGCTTTATTGTATTGTAGTCACCATAGTTACAAACTGGAGGGCAGCGTTCTTGATTTGTTGATTGGCGGGTATATTTCTGGAAGAGTGGGGATCGGCCAGGTGGATGTTCTGAAACGAGTCCTGTCTGAGTTCTTCCATCAAGTCAATCAAGATCAAAACGCAGTAGAAACAATCTCATTCATACATTCAAACTTCTCATTTCTACATACGGCCGTGACAGGGCTTCCTATTGGCTGTTCAGAGGTGATTGAAGGCCTGGTTGTGACCTGTGATTGGTCAGTGTGGACTGAACCAGCAGGATCAGTAAAAGCACTCATTTTATATGAGAGCTTTGGAGCTTCATTTATTGCTGTAGGTGAAAACATATCCGTGTGCATTCAAAAGGACTATCTGCACCGCTCAGAGAGCTTGACTTTCTTTCAAGCATCAGCGCTGTAGAAACACTCTCTCATCCACCACTTCAACACCTCGTGATGCTCAAGTCCTGTAGACGTGTGCAACTCGGTGGGCATCGCTATGCGTGTCTGGGCATGTTTTCGCACACACACACGCTTGTTCTTTGCACCAGCGCCAGGATTGCTTGACCAGACTGTGTGTGTGAGCCAAGGTGTGTTTGCAATGCTACAGAATCTGTCTGAAAGCTTCTGTCAGACACTGGTGTCTGAGCAATCACAGAGTCCGTGTTTGGACCAATCACAAAGCGCGCTTTCATCGCAAGACCTGTGGGGTGGAATTATGCATACAGGAGGAGTGCTTCCCGTTGGAGGCGTGTTTGAGTTCTTGCTACATTACTTTTTTGTTGAACGAACGTAACTCTAGTGACCCAGAGAGCTTTAGGCTGCTGGCAGAGGCCTTGTTGTGTTTGCCTAGAACTTTGTATGCTTATAATCACAGGCGGTTTCTGAATATCGAGACACATTTCTTGGATGATCTTAAGGAATGGGACAAGACCAAAGAGCGAGAGTCAGAAATGCCTGAGTTGAAGTTTGGGTTCGGATTCAGTGAGAGTTCTGCCCCGTGTCTTGAGTCGGTCAGTGGAAAGAAGCAGCTGCTTTTTTTTTTTTGCACAGACTCTTATGTGTAGGGGCTATTTTACACACAAGCTCTCCATTATGCACTGGCCCTCAAACACACTCTGAGGAGGAGGAGGAGGAGGAAGAGAAGCCGGAGTGTTCAAACTCCACTAGTGCAGTCAACAGATGCATAAGTCTGTAATATTCAGTCATCCACTACATGTTTATAGTATTTGAACTTTGAAAGTCTTGCTTAAAAATGTCTGAATGTCAAAGCATTTGATACAAAATATCAAACAAAGTGGCATCTGCAAACAAATGCTGCTGAACCTTCTTAAATCTTTAACTTTTTTGAGCCATGTTTGCAATGACTTCAAACCAACTGGTCATTTTAGTCATATATATATACACACACACACACACACATATATAAATTACTGATATATAAATCAGTAATTTATTTTGAACATTTAAGTTCATAAGAGTATTTGTAATACAGTTCTATATGCATTATACATTTTAATTATTTTTAAAAAAAGTTCAAAATCATTGTTGTCTGAGTTTTTTTTAAAGCCTGACATTTAGTAAGTCAATAAAAGTAGTGCAATTTACTCTTTTCCAAAGCTTGGGACCAGTATGATTTTCTTTTATTAAATAAATCCTTTTGTTCAGCAAGGATGCATTAAACTGATCAAAAGTGACAGTAAAGATATTTATGATGTTACAAAAGATTTCTATTTCTAATAAATGCCGTTCTATAATGATGCTGAAAATTCAGCTTTGTATCACAGAAATAAATTTTAAAGGAGACATATTATGCCCGTTTTTACAATATGTAATATAAGTCTCTGGTGTCCCCAGAAGGTGTCTGTGAAGTTTCAGCTCAAAATACTCCACAGATAATTTATTATATCATTTTGAATTGAATTGAATTGAATTGAATTGAAAATGCCTATCTTGAGTGGAAGCAGAAACAAGCTGTTTTTCGGGCCTGTCTCTTTAAATGCAAATGAGCTGCTGCTCCCCGCCCCCTTTTCCAGAATAGAGCTGTGCCATTACAGCTCGGACCTGCTAAAAACATCTGTTTTGATTCTGATTATCATGTTTATCGCGCTGAAATCATGTGTTTTAAACCATATGAGTTTAAACTTCTGATATACGGTTTTCTGAGCGCACACATCCGAAGCACACGGACAGAACAAAACAAAACAAAGTTACAGGGTTAATCTTTTTCACATTTCCTTGGTTGGTAGATGCACCTTGGACCTGATTATAGCACTTAAAACCTGAAAAAGTCAGATTTTCATGATATGTCACCTTTAAATTATATTAAAAAAATAAAACAGTTTACAATTTAAATTTGTAATAATGTAAATTTAATATTGTAATATTTCACAATATTACTGTTTTTACTGTATTTTTGATCAAATAAATGCAGCTGAAGAAGAAGAGACTTATTTCAAAAACATGAAAAAATTATAATGTACTTTAAAAATAATATTTTGTTATAACTGGCCCAGTCACTGATAATATATAAAGATGAGATTTAAATTAAAAAAAGAAATGGCAGAATGGTTAATGAATAGCAAAGAGTTTATCAAAATTGTTAGAGCCCTGATCTTGTCTTTCCTCCAGCTCAATCTCCTCCCCTCAATAGATGTCCAGCCGATCCCAGAAGTCACAGAAATGGTCCCTGTCCCCGTGCTGTGGGTGTGAGGGTAGAGTCAGGTTCAGGATGGGCCAGCCCTCTGGAGCCGTGTACCGAGGCCAAACCGGCAGCCTCTGCTGTGTGCAGAAGTGCGTCTGTTCCCTTCGAGAGTTTGGGTCCCCCGTGTGGGCAAACGTTCCCCAGTAACACGCCATCCGATTGGCCAGAAGGGTCTCTTGAGGTGTAAGTGTGAAGTTAGTGCTGGGGGCGGAGTCAAAGAGAAAGGGAAGCTCCGCCCCATGGCAGGTACGATTGTAGCAGAACGGAAGCCCCGCCCATATGTTGTGATCAGATGGAGCGTGGTCAAATACATACAACCAAACGGCTCCACCGACTCTCACTCCAGAACGAGCAGAACATCGAGTCGGACACAGAAACATGTAATCCGTGACAATCTGCAAAACAGGTTAATTTTATAAGCTAAAGAAGTGTAAGAACACATAATGCCTAACCTCTATTTTGTGCTGTTTGTCTTGAAGTTGTTTTATCTGAAGAATACTGATGTCTTACTTGTGAAAGCATCACTCTTTTGTCCTGGTTTTGGTAGAAAGGAATGTATTTGTGCAGAATTTTAAGTGCATGTTGCTTAAAAATGGCGGCAGTGTAGAGCACACATTCCAGAGTTGATACGGACCGGTTGAAAACGCTGTACACAAAGGTCACGCCTTCCTCAGAGGTTGTACCTACAGGACAGACCAGACGAGAGCTGACAGAGGTAAACAATGCTAGCCTTACTGAATATTCCAGGTTAAAGAATAGTTCACCCAAAAATGAAAATTTGCTGAAATTGTACTCATCCTCTAACTATTCGAGATGTAGATGAGTTTGTTTGTCAGAACTTGATTGGAGAAATGTAGCATTACATCACTTGCTCACTAATGGATCCTCTGCAGTGAATGGGTGCCGTCAGAATGAGAGTCCAAACAGCTGATAAAAACATCACAATAATCCACAAGTAATCCACTCCATTCCAGTCCATCAATGAACATATTGAGAAGTGAAAAGCTGCACATTTAAGACACAAATCCACCATTAAGACTTCTTGACTTTATCACTTTTGGCCAAAATACGAGTCCATATTATTATGCATAGAGAAGCAATGGTCTGAAGTTAAAAACGTTCTAACTATTGAGTTGTTTCTTAAAAACAGCTTTTTATTTCACAAGACATTAATTGATGGAGTGGATTACTTGTGGATTCTTGTGATGTTTTTTATCAGCTGTTTGGACTCTCATTCTGACGGCACCCATTCACTGCAGAGGATCCATTATTGAGCAAGTGATGTAATGCTACATTTCTCCAAATCTGTTCTGACATCATCTTGGATGACCTGAAGGTGAGTAAATTTTTTGCAAACTTTCATTTTTGGTTATTCCTTTCAATAAAATTAATCCCACAGCATTTATGTTCTGTGGTAATCAACAACATGTGATAGCTAAGCTTAGCTTATATTTAACCCAGAATATGCTGATGTTGTTGTTGAAGCACAAACCAAGTATAACAGGCTTGTAACTCTGCCAGTGGCCTGTTTGGAAGGCTGTGATTGGCTGTTCTTGGATCAGCTCTCCATCAATGAATGGTCCCCATGTCTCAAAGACCTCCAGGAAACGGAAGGGGTTGATGATCTTAGAACCTTCAAAAGCACAGAATTAGGGTATTGTCTGATATATGTGTTTATTGCCAGATGCATCATTCTGCAGTCAGAAATTGTATTAATTGTTTACTAAATTATATATTTGGCTGTTGTCCCAGATAACCATATATCACTCTGTAAGCTTCTTTGTTCACATAATAAAAGAATTAATCATTTTTATCATTCATCTTATGTATTAATTTTATCAATTTATTTTTATTCATTTTTTAGTAGTAATTTAGTAGTAAGGTTATGCTTTTGGCATTTTTATTAGTATTTTTTATATTTCTCTTTAGCTTGAATTTACTTTTATTTCAAATCATTTGAGTATTATTGAGATACTATTATAGTTTTTGGTAATATTTTGAATTTGTTTTTATTTTTATTATTTTTTAAAATTTTTATTTAGTCAAAATTTAAGTTAGTAAATTTGTTGTGTTTTTGTCATTTTTATTATTATTTTAAATATGTCTATAGTTTAACACATTTTTATTTTAGTTATTCTAGTACATCAAGTATTTATTAATTTCCATCTAATATTTAAATTGTATTTTACTTACAATTAGAATTAATTGATTAATTTCAATTAATGATTTTTTAAAATATTTATTTATCAGTAACACTGATGTGAGTATGTACCTGATTTAACCTGGGCGTTGAGCACGTCATGTGAGCTGAGAGAGCGCAGACAGGGCAGATCAAATGCTGAGCAATTAGTCAGTTTAGCAAAATCCCAGCCCAGTTTCATCGCATCCCATCTACAAAATAATAAGCACCATCATCATCAGCAGCTTCATCATGCTTTCTCTGTTGTTCTATAGGCTAAGACTCTGTTCCAAAACATAGTGAACTGAAAGGCTTTATGCCATAGATGTGCAACCAATGCAAATGGTAAGCAGAATTACACAAAATACCTTGTCTTGCTGAGATTCTAAAAAAGTGCATTATACTTATTCTTCAGAGAGAAGGCAATCCCAGAATGCACTGCACCAAGGCATAAATCCAAGATGGCGGTCCAGCAGGTGAGGTGAGGAAAATGTTAAAAACATTAAAATAGTTCAGTTGAATTAGAATGAATTATTTTACCTTATATTCGTATGTGTTAAATGTTTATTAGCAAAATGTTAAAGGGGTCATATGATGTTGCTAAAAAGAACATTATTTTGTGTATTTGGTGTAATGAAATGTGTTTATGTGGTTTAAGGTTAAAAAAACACATTATTTTCCACATACTGTACATTATTGTTTCTTCTCTATGCCCCGCCTTTCTGAAGCGCGTCGATTTTTACAAAGCTCATCAGTTTGAAAAGCGAGGTGTGCTGTGATTGGCCAGCTATCCAGTGCATTGTGATTGGCCGAATACCTCAAACGTGTGACGGAAATGTTACGCCACTTGCCATATTGTGATGCCTTGTCCCGGCCGGAGCAACGAGACAAAAACATTAAAACCCATTATAAATGAGGCATTTGTTGCATCCAGTGGGGACATAATTACGGATTATAATGACTTATACTGTCTTTTCACGCGTTGCATTGCATCGCGCCGCGTAAACCATTCTGCATTGGTTTTTTGATCGGAGAAATGACAAACAACAAACGCTACCCTACACTGCTCAAAAGTTGCGTTTGAATCGTCAGTGGCAAATTCTTTAAATATAAAAAACTTACTTACAGTCTGTGAGTCAGAACAGCCGGCATTGTAGTCTACTCTCCCAGGATCAGGAAACAGTCCTCCATAAAATGTGCTGCACACATCTGAATATTTGGGTTGAAGTGTTCTGGAACAGTGTTGTAAATCTTTGCGTGAACATTTGGGCGGCGTTATGCAAATCTTCCCACATCGTGACGTAGACATGGGGGCATGTTTAAACGAGCCGTTTTAGGTAGGTGTTGCTGACTTGTAACTTTTATAAAGAATATCTCTTTGGATTTGAGACTTTAGTCTTTGCAACTTTACAGATCTTCTTTATGCACCAAGAGCTTGTAACACTCCAAAGAGAAAGGAAAAATTGAAATCGCATCATATGACCCCTTTTCATTTCAAATTTATTGGCTCCAGGCCACGAGGCAGCTGACCAGGTTTTGGGACAGATCTTAAAGGGATAGTTCACCCAAAAATGAAAATTCTGTCATTAATTACTCACCCTCATGTCGTTCCAAACCCATAAGACCTTCGTTCATCTTTTGAACAACAAATTAAGATATTTATCACATGCATTGTGGTACTCTCCTGGTAATGGAGGCAGAGGGTGACTGGGGGGAGAAGAATTGTTGAATAATGTCGTTATCTTCGTTTTTTTGCCCACAAAAAAGTATTCACTTAGCTTCAAAAAATTACAGTTGAACCACTGATGTCACATGGACTATTTTGTCGATGTTCTTTGTACCTTTCTGTGCCTTTATCGTGGTAGGACCCTTGCTGTCTGTGGAGGGTCATAAAGCTCCCGGATTTCATCAAAAATATCTTAATTTGTGTTCCAAAGATGAACGAAGGTCTTACGGGTTTGGAACAACATGAGGGTGAGTAATTAATAACAGAATTTTTGGGTGAACTAACTGTTTTATATGTGTTTTACCTGGTTTTCAGTGGCAAAGAGAATGGTAAACTCTGTATGGCTGCATGTCTAAACAAATACTCGCTGCTCTGCATCATCAGATGAAGACACACTGATTGGGCTCCAGCGCTCTCGCTAAACAGAGTAACCTACACACACAGATATAATATACTGTAATTAGATGTCCACACTGTCGTCATTCATCCACCCCCGTGTTCCCTGATACCTTATTTGGGTCTCCTCCAAAAGCGGCAATGTTTTCTTGGACCCAGCGCAGTGCTGCCTGCTGGTCTAGAATCCCATAATTCCCCACTGCAGAGCTCTCGGGATCTTTGCCTGTGACTAAGAAGCCAAACGCACCTAAAAATTGACCAGAACATCTTAGGAAGTGACTCAGTCAGATATCAGCATGTACGCCAATATGGAAAATGAGTTTGACTAACCAAGACGATACTCCATGTTTACAACTACTGTGTTGCTATAGTTACTGATGAAGCGGCCATCATATAGAGGTTTGGAGGCGGAGCCAGCGATGAAGTCACCGCCGTGAATCCACACCATCACCGGCAGGGCTGTTACTATTGGCAACGACAGGTTGATGCTCACAGGAACAAAGACGTTTAGATACAGGCAGTCCTCACTAACCTGTACAATTGCAGACATTTACATTCACTGTATGGTTGCTAGGGTGTTGCTATGTAATTGCTAAAGTGTGCTGAGTCTTTGTTTGCAATCTGGTTACTATGGCATTGCAGTGTGGTTGTCAGCGTGTTGCTATGTGGCTGCTAAAATGTTTGGAGTGTTTTTTTTTCTTATTGCTATGTGGTTGTTAGGGTGTTGCTATGCAGAGCCTGAGTCTTTCTTAGCATGGTCTAACGTGGTTGCTATGTCATTTCTGGGTGGTTGCCAACAATGCCAAGGCATTGCTATTTGGTTGCTAAAGTGGTCTGAGCATTTTTAGCATGTTGAAGTGTGGTTTCTAGGTGGTTGCCAGGGTGTTGCTATGTGGTTGCTTAATTCTTCTTAGTGTTTCTTAGTGTGTTGCTCTGTGATTGTTAGAGTGTTGCTATGCAGTTGCTGACATGATCTGAGGGTTTTTTAGCATGTTTCAGTGTGATTCCTAGAATGTTTCTAGGTGGTTGCCAGGGTGTTGCTGTGTGGTTGCTGGAGTGTTGCTAGGTGGTTGCCAGGGATTTACTATGTACTTACTGGAGTGTTCTGAGTGTTTCTTAGTGTGTTGCTATGTGGTTTCTAGAGTGTTGCTAGGCAGTACCCAGGACATTATTAGGATTTGTTAAAGTGTTCTTTCTTAGTGTTTCTTAGTGTGTTGCTATGTGGTATCTATATTGTTGCTAGGTGGTTGCCAGGGTGTTACTATGTGGTTGCTGGAGTGTTCTTAGTGTGTTGCTATGTGGTTCCTAGAATGTTGCTAGGTAGTTGTGTTGCTAGGTAGGTTGGACGTTACTTAGGAGGTTGATAAAGTGATATGAGTGTTTGTTGGTGTGTTGCTATGGTATTTTCTGAAGGTTTTTTAGTGTGTTGCTATGTGGTTTCTAGAGTATTGCTAGGTGGTTGCCAGGGTGTTGCTATGTGGTTGCTGGAATGTGTTCTGGGTGTGGTGTGTTGCTATGTGGTTTCTAGAGTGTTGCTTGGTGGTTTCCAGGATGTTGCTAGGAGGATGATAAAGTGTTCTGAGTCTTTCTTTGCATGTTGCTCTGTGTTGTAGACGTATTTAGTGTTTCTTTGTGTGCTGCTATGTGGTTTCTATATTTTTGCTAGATGGTTGACAGGGCATTGCTTGGTAGTTTTTCTTAGCACATTGTGATTTGTGATATGGTTACTAGGGCATTGCTAGATAATTACTAGGTGGTTACTAACAGGCCCAAGTCAACACAGCCCATATTCGGGTTCCTATACAGTATATGTCCATGTAGTACAAATGACAGGGCAAATTACATTATTAAGATTAATAGTTTTGAAAAACCTCTAACTTTAAAAACGAACACCTGTAACACTGAATTTTTTTATTGTTGCCCAAGCCTTCAGGACAATAAATATATGAATGTAATACATACTATAATTGTCTAAATGCACTGTTGTGAACAAATGTGAGTGTTTCATACCTTAGGAGGACACATCCGAGAGAACTCGCCAGCACACACCTGCATGCAAGCAGGACGGGGAAATGTGGCATCATACGTGTACGTCCAAGGTGACACGGATGAAGGAGGAGCCCAGCGTTTGTCCCCCACAGGAGGGTCTGCATATGGAATCCCATAAAACACATTAGCTTTATCCAGAGTACGGCCACGAACTCGCCCGAGATGCGTGACGACCACTGGATCTCCACTAGAGGTATCTTCCAAGCCATCAGAGGTGTTATCCAGTGAATTAATTATGCATTCACCATCACATCCCACCTTATTCAAATTCTCATCCATCTCAGGCTCCTTGTGTACAATATTTTTACCTTCACAATTAATTTGATCACATTCAGTTCTGGTTGATATGGAATCAGCTACTGAATGCATATCAGTCGATTCAGCCACAGTGTTTCTTGAAAATTCATCAGCACTAGCATAAAACTCTAGACTCTTAAACGAGTTTAAAGCGGGTTCATCTAGAAAAACATCATCCAAGCTCTCATGTGTTTTGTTATGTTCAGTGTTTGGGATGTTGAAAATCATAATCCGAGTCCCAGTTTGTTGAGTTTCACTTTTCAGTCTTCCACTCACAATTGGCATCATTGAATGTAGCGTGACCACAATCAATGTAGTGCCAAACAACACCATGATGGCTTTTCAAACCTCCGAGTCAATCAGAATAGAATTAGTTAGTTCCACTTACTTCAACAGGAGAATCTCAGCTGCCTAGATCCACAAACAGATCCTTGCAAAAAGTTTTATGCTGTAAAATCCTGTTACCACCTTCCCGTATCAGTCATTTATTGTGAGTGTAGAGGAATCCGACTCTGGCTTGTGCGCCTGTTGAATTTCGCGTGACATCAATGAGACTGGCCTGCATTCACAAACATTTCTCTCTCACACACTCGTTCACAAGGCCGCTATTGTGAAACAAATCAGATTACTGGCAATGAGAGTTCAGGGTACTGCAGATGTACAGGTCAAACTGTAAACTAATGTTTTGTCTATTCATATACAACAGAATCACACTGAATTGATTATGAAAGCATGTAAGCAGTTTTATCATGTATTTACATTTATTTTGCCTCAGTTACCTGCTTTAACTTCTTCAGCTCAGTCAGCCTAGTACTACTGTTGTCAGTGTACTTCTGTGTAGAGCTCACTCACAAAGGCACAGGAGACAAGAGTCCAAGGAAGGTAATCTTTAATCCACAAACTAACCGAAACTAACTGGCAAGGATCAGAGGAGAAAAGAACTAATTAACAAGCTAGAAGCAGGGTTGGGGAGTAACTAGTTACATGTAATGGAATTACGTGATTTAATTACAAAAAAAATGTAACTGTAATCTTTTACAGTTGTACAAAGGCGATGATTACATGGCGATGGATAAAAATGCCATTTCTACAGATATAAATACAACTCTTCTATGATATGATCAACATGTTTTAAAGTTCTGAATTAAAATTCATTTTGAGAGTTAAAGTTTTGCATTAATAGGTTATTTTAAGCATTTTTAAAAAGTATTTCGGCATATTTTAAGTCCAGGTTTTCAAAATTTAAATGCAGTAACCCCAAGAATCCTTTATGATATTCATGGCTCAAAAATACATATTTATTTATTTATGTTGATGTGTACTCTAACTTGTATTCAGTGTGTCAGAAATATTTTATTTATTTTTACTTAATGGGTAAACATGGCCATCATTAAATGACTTAATTTTTTAATAAAAAATTGTTTAAACACTTTTCAGACACCTATGAAACATTTTTATGAAGTGTTTTTGCCCTAAGAACTTGACTCGTGCATTTTTAACGAGATTCCTAAAATATTTCTCAATTTCTTCATCTCTGACATCCTTATGTGTCATTTGCCCAGGTGTACAGACATCCTAAAATAATGACAAATTACTCGTGCACTAATAGAGCACTGCTGATTGATTACTCAGAAACATAAACATAATTCGTAGCTCGTGACTCATAGCTGTTCTCACTCACGGCCTACAGTGTGCTATATGTACGCCCGTTTCCATGGCGACTGTAAAATCATCAGGAATGTGTCGTGACTACATTGGTTATATGTGTGTGTGTGTGTGTGTGAAACACATAACAGCTGAATTCACAGGCACTGTACTGATGTGTATCTTCACTATCACACACAGTCATATTCACGCTTCATAATCCTGAGAGGTTGTAACGCGCTTTAGAAATGAGATTGAGTCTTAAGGCTAGAAAATCACACAGGAGACAAGCAGAAAGAGTATAAAATATCAACCCAAGTTTATTCAACTAGCACTTTTATGATGGCAATTCTTACAAGCAAAATGAAAATTCCAGTTTTCTAAATGCATTTACAGACCTACTGTGCATATGGAACTAAAATAAATGATTTACACACAGCAGAAAAGAAAACTATACATGTATATTTATAGACAGATTTCTTATTATTATTTCAGTGATTGCTAATTTAATATCCAACCATAATGAAATTATGGAGAGATGCAAATTTTAAGGTTCAAGTTTGAGACATTAGGGAACAGGTTCACAGGATGACATTAATTAATGTGTTGCATAAAAGTGGAGTAGCCAGCAAACTCCTAGTAGACACGTTCCAAGATTAGTCAGCCAATAGGAAATACTGTAGGCTGAAGAGGGCGGGCCATAGCCCCACCCAGGGAACCAATCATACCCTGTAAAGAGACATCACAGCATATCTGAGCAAGATGTAGTTTTGAAAGACATCATACTGGGAAATGTATGCAAAATGGATATAAATATGGAAATGATAAATTAAGTCTAAAAAGATTAGATTGATATTTTAAATATAATCATGATTGTCTAAAAAGCGACTTGTGAAAAGTGCTATACAAATAAAATTGACTTACTAAAACTTACTAAATATCTAGATTAACTGGTTTATTCAAGTCAAATATATAACTTAATATGGCTTCATAAAACTGACTACACTGTAAAAAAAATGACTAAAAATAGATTATTGAAGTACGTTTTACAAGACAATACTACTTTAATTGCACATTTAATTCAATGTTACTTACCATTTCTTTGTAATTAATTGTGAAATTTACTAGCAATTTCTAAATAAAAATTGTTTTTACACCATTTTTTTCAGTGTACATTAAATCATTATATTACACAAATAATTTTAAGAGTAAGAAAAGAGTATTTTTAATGAAATAATAATATAAATATAAGATTAATAATAATATAAAAAATATAATGAAAAATAATATTAATATTATTATTTAATACAAATGTTATGTAATGTAATATAATGTTTTATATATATATATATATTCTGACCCACAACCGCTGCAGGCCACACCATATGGAGTAACACCATGAACGTGTCCCCTGTAACAGAGCATGATAGAATAACTTTACTAAACAAGAGGCAGACGCAGTAATATTTTGACCTGCGCTGAACAATACTATATATTTGCAACTATAAATCGAGCAAAAACTATTTTACAGAGAGATTCAATGTCATAACCACCATAGATACAAAGTCAATGGGCCTCATTCATGAAATACGAACAGAACGAATTTTTGTGTAAATCGTTCGTAAAGCCGTTCTGACGTAAACATTCGAATTCATGAAAATGTTCATATTTCCAAAATGTTAGTTGGTAGGAAAGAAATTTACACCTGCTCCCTACCTCGTGTAAATGGTGCGTAAAACATTCTGTGTTCATTTAGGCAAACTGGACCAATCATACTACTTGTACAACAACTGAACAACAATAGAGAGGTTAATATTGCTGGTTACTGCATTTTTATATTCAGTGCTATTCTTCAAAATGAGATACTAGTAATACGTTACTGCCGTGGATATTTCAAATCATAGCAACCAAACAGAAGAGCGCCTGACAGTTTTTCAGCTGACTAAAAACGCTTTGGTGGACACACGTTATTGAATATTTATTGTTAGGCATATGGCCTATTAGTGTTTTTTACTGGATCCAAACCTGAGAAAGTAGACCAGAATATTCCACTGCGTACCTGGACACGCAATTTGCGTAGCTGTAATTCATAGGCGGGGATTATGCTAATTGTGAATGAGCATGCACGAGCGCCCTATTTACGAATGATTGGAATTCATTAACATACACATGTTTAACTATCAAATCTGATGTGTACGAAGTGTTTGTGAATTCGGAGGAGAGTTTTCGGGAAGGTCCGTTTTACGCGCAAATTACTCAGAATTTACTCCTATATTTACGAATGTTTCATGAATGAGGCCCAATGTGTTCCCATAATATGGTAAATATATACACTCTTAAAAATAAGGGTTCGTGATTGGCATTGATAATTATATGAAGAAGCTTTAAAAATGGTTCTTTATAGTGGAAAAACTTTCTTTAGATTATTCAAATGTTCTAAGAAAAAATGGCTCTTTAAAGTACTGTTTGCTGAAAGGTTCTTTAAGAAACCTAAAAATGGTTCTTCTATGGCACTATACTGGTTTCTAAACAAAAACACAACGACATAATTTTTTCATTTCTTGATCCCCCTAGTTTTGAACATTTGGCTGCATTTTTGCAAATGTAAAGTCTAACTTACGTATCGCCATAGTTACACACGAAAATAGTGGATTCTGGGTGAGGGGAGAAGTTTTCAATTCCTTTAGAGCACACATTTACAGCACAGCCCAGCTTGAAGCTTGTAGACCACATTAACTGAAAAGTACAATACATGCACAAATACATGAGGTTGATAAACCTTTGATTTTCATTCTTGAAAAATATACACTGAACATACCTGTGCGTAGTGGCCGCACAGGTGTGAGCAGTTGTTATTTTTGAGTGAGTAAGCGCCTTCTTTGCTCCATCTGTGTATGGCGTTCTCCACTGAGAAGGCTGAAAACGGAGCCCCCAGCCAGATGTTCTCGCCCATCCACCCAAACAGTGGGTGCCCAAAATGTGCCAGCCCAGGGTGATGAGAGGCCTTGCAGTGTCTCGCTCGGTCTCTGGCACCTTTGGCCAATTCATTGTCCCAGGACTGTGAACAAACACACAAACAATACTCCATATATCAATTAAATTACAAAACATAGATATGATTTAAGATATAACAGACAGGATTAGATGAACAAGCACCACGATGACTATTTTAGTGTCCACAGTCCACACCAATGAAAAATAATGTCCTGTTTATTCTAAGCGCGCACTGCAGTTTTGTGCTCTACCGATTTAAATTCTCAAGCTCTTTAAAGCAGGATGGATTTTGATTGGCTGGCAATGTTTTTAGCATTCATCTAAAGTGATTCCAACATTCCAATGAGTGATTCCAGTGTTACTCTTTGTGGTTTTTGTTATAGTTATGATGTGAATTTACCTATTCTCAAAGATTTAGAAAGATTATTCAAACTTTATTGTCCTTGGTGTGAACGGGCCAGAACATTTGATTCTGAAACACTTTACTTGTACAACTGGTTGTTCTGTGCTACAATATTTCACTTATTTCAACCAATTCAACCACAATCATTTGCTTACATATTACTAATAAGCTTATATTTGCAACATTAAAAAACACAGGTTATTAGATCAAATAAATAACACATTTCAAATGCTCACTGATGAAGAGATATCTGAGAATATCTTTCCAGAACCCTCTTGAGGCACCATCACAATCACAAAGACCCTTTGTTTTCTTTTCATTCTTCTACTACTACTAGAACAACAACAACAACAACAACAACAACAACAATCCAGATCAATACACACACAATAGGGAGCCTTTCCTTTCCACTCATACAAAAACATCTCTCCATTGCCATGGCAACCAGAATTATGGTTGTAGATATTTTTTATACTAAAAACCAAACACCGAGACAAAAACAAAATGACATGCTGTTAGTATAGCATAGATATATTACCATGCGCGTTTAACATGTGGAACATGGAGACAAACACGTAAACACACAAATGTAGATGAACGTGAGTAAACAAGATGAGCAAATGCGTTAATGATTATGAACACACAAATACTGTCAGGAATGATTAATCTAAAAGGAAACATCAAGTACCTGAACACCTGTCTTACCATTGAGCGCGCGCTGGCCGCAGGTGGAGCGGTGCGCGAGCGCTGCGTGTTATGCGCCAGCACACACCTGCGGATGAACTCGGGCTCCGTTATTCCCGGTAAGAGCGCCAGAACGCCACCGGAGCCGTACAGAAGCACCGATATCCGCAAGAGGAGACCGCCGAGAGAGTCCATGGCAGGAGACTGTCCTGAGCCGCGCTGCTACTTCGCTCTGGATAAATGAGTCAATGGAGCATCACTGCAGGAGACGCGCTGACCTGTGCGTCATGGTGCCGTGGATTTGCCCACTCTCTATCCCTCCCTCTGTCTGTCGCTCTCGTTCTGTGTCTGTCTGTCTTGGTACAGGGGCTTTTTAAAGGACTGAAACTCAACCGCCCACCATGTCACGAAAAAATAAGATGCGCGGGGCTCTTTGTCTTCATCCCTCACGCAGGAGTTCTCGCGTGCGCACACGCTTGTCCAAATGTAAATTAAAGCGTGAGACAAAAATGGCCATTTTGCCATATTTAGCCCGTTTATATTTAGAATGTCTATTTAAAAAAATAATTTAGAATTATTGTTGTCCGCTAAATATATTAAAGTTATTTTATTGTAGATTTAGCCGAACGTATTAAATGTTTGAATGAAAATTATTTAAATTCAGTAGAATAATAATGGTTGTTCTCAAGGAATATTGCTTTTAATCATAGATTTATTTAGTAATAAATAAATTATTTTATTTGAATATGTCGCTCTTTTATTTAGCCCTTTATTATTTTATTCAAGATTTTTTATTTATTTTTATTTTTTGAAAACATTTAGGTCTTTTTTCCTCTTCATGTATAGAAACGGGATAGGCCTACTCTAAATCTGCACATTTTTATACATTTGCGTAATTACATTTAAAAATTTGAGTCTTAGTAGCATATTTTATTTTACTACATATTTGTCTGTATTTTGCCTACCTAATTATTTCTCATTCATTATCATAGTCTTCGTATTTGTGCAGGACGTTTCAGACTACATTACCCACAATCCTTTCATGAGCTCAGTCACGTGTGTTGGGTTTAACATCACCACAGCAACGGGAGCGCGGAAGTGAAACCTGTTAATTTGAACAACCATTTGCACAACTATTTACATAAATAGTGCACAGCACCACCTATAATGAAAGCAAACGTGAAATCTTCACCTTTACAAAAAAGTGTGCAGCAGGTAAGTGTCTGTAATAGCTTTTTAAAACGAACAGGTGTGTGTTAATTATTCTGTCAATTTACATGTATATTTATATCAAAAGCCAACGATAAGTGGAGCAGACCGCGGGCCGAGGCCAGCAGGGTAAGTTTAGAGAATTAAGAAAAACTTACAAACACATATAATAATTATCTGTAGAACCATGAGTTGTTCATTAATTATTTATGCAAGTTATTTAATAATTAAATATCTCACAGAGTTCCAGCGTTAAAGTTAGAGACCCTGCAAGACACGGAGGAGGAGGTGGGATAACAAGACATGATGCTGTGTAGTTTATTAACTTGATTATGAATCCTAGTGGATTTAATGTTACTGTACATGTCATTTTGAACAGCATTTCCCCATAATTCCGAAGGATGCTGCTGGCAAGATTGTCCCAGGAGATCTGACAGGGCTCTCCATGAGCTGGGGCTCTCCAGCCTCCACACAATCAAAGCAGGTGCTCATTTAAAATGATCTTAAATCACCTAAAAATGCAATTCTGTCATAATATACTATTTTTTTTCCTGTGGAACAAAGAAAAATGATTTTGAAGTACTGCTATTTTTCTCCAGCGCAATTACAATGAACGAGGCTTTCAGGCTTCAAAGCTTACAGTCTGTTCCTCACATAAAGCATGTTTCTAAAACATGTTTTTTCCCCACATAATACATCTTTATATCTGCTGTATAGCAGTGTATTTTAGTATAATTGAGATACTATTACAGTTTTTATGAATATTTTGAATTATTTTTTATTTAGTATACAGTAAACGATATATAATTCTTATATGTATAGTTTTTGTATTTTATATTTTATATGTTTTTATTTATCTATTTTTAAATATGTCTATTTAGTTTGTATAATTTTTTATTTCAGTTTTAGTGTGTTATTTTATAGTACAAGTTAAACTAAATGAGATAATGCCAGGCTGATTTTTATTTTTTTTATTTTATTTTATTTTATTTTATTTCAAGTAACATTTTTTATGGTTTTAGTTACCTATAATAACCCTGCTGTATGTAACTACAACTGTATGTAACTTCAGTGTTTAGGTTAAGTGTCTTGTGCTTTTCCCTCCCAGTGTTTTGCAACCGAGATGAAGGACTCAATTAAAAATCAGGTGTCTGCTGTGGATAATGGAGAATCACTACAGCTGAGCTACAGAGTCCAGACACAGAGAAGTCCACTGTCTAGTCACAAACCCAACCTAGATTCATCCCACTTCACCTGTGAAATCACAGCACAACCCAACTACAACCAGTCCAGCACTGTACGACCAAACAGCAAGATGAGGGATGCGGTGAGTTCTGCTAACTTTAGCATTGAAATAAGCACAGAGGTCAGGATAGATCATTTTCACTCTATAAGTAAATTATATACAACACCCTGACATCACTGAAACACTTTCTGGAATTTATAGTGATTTATTGTTGACAAAACAATAGTAAATGTACTAGAAATGAATCCTACCTGTCACTCCACAATGAATGTCATTGAAAACATGTTGAATGCTAGTGATTTATTTTATTTCCATTTTTTATTTTTTTTTCCACACAAAGGCAATTTATGTTTTAATGTATTTTATTTGATTATTTATTTATTTTTATTTTATTTATTTCCAGATTTTTTTTTCTTTTATTATATCAATACATTTATCATGTTCCTTCACAAAAGCAATTTATAACCATTTTTATTTTATTTATTTTTATATATTTTTCACACACATTATTATGTTTCCACACAAAATTAGTTACTCGGGCAATTATGACATCTACTCTGTTGACCTCTGTTCAGGCCAAACATCCTCTGCTACATGTTTTTGACCAGAGTTTGTTGTCTCCCCCTGGAGGAGGGTGTTAGTTATGCTCCAGAAGTCCTATGTGAGCACATAATGTGATTGGATGATATATTTATGTGTTTGTGAGTAGGAGGAGCTTACCGAGGACAGGAAACTGCAAGCAGTAATTGAGCAGGTTATGGTGGATCAGCTGTCGAGGTCAGTATCTCTCTTTCTCTCTCTCTGTTCCATTTTTGTTCTCAGTTTGTGATGAGTAATAACATCGTGAGGTTTCTCTGATGCTGACGCAGGGCTGTCATTAGCGATCCGGAACAGAATGCTGTGTCTGTCAGTCCCACGAGTGTCCCACCACGCTACAGGAGAACTCTTCACCACACTAAGTAAAACCCACACACATACATGACTCAGATACTAAACGCTCTCTTTCTCCCTTTCTGTCTCATACTCATGGATTTGGAGAAGGTCACAGTGGTTACGTACCCATTTTCATTTTGATATTTTTGTATTTTTATACATAATAGATGTTTTTGCTAAGGAAAGCACCACTATTATTATTGCTCACACTGATTCAAACAAACTACTAATCCTAAACTTTGGCAACTGCATATCTGCATGCAAAAAATCACTCTGGAAACCTTCACAACCACATAGCAACACCTTTGCAACTACCCACAAGCACTCAATAATCGTGATGGCCAGTTTTGCAAGAACCACTCACATTATCTTTAGAAAATATAATAGCATAAAAGCATAAAAGTAAAGTTCTCAGTTAGAATCCTGGAATTGTGTTGTACAACATAGGGAAGAATATACATTTCTCATATAATGTCAGTTTACATATTGATTTTACTACTTCAGATAAAAGCATCTGCTAAATCAATGTTTCCTAAACTTTGGGGATTTGAGAGGGAACTACAGGGGGTTCAAGAGTTAATGAAAGGCTAATAATGAATTAAAATGTAAAATTATGTGTTTCAAATAAATAATAAATAATTTTAAATGAAAACCAATCAAAATAAAACATTTACTAAAAGATAAAAGATTTTATTTGTTTACCTGTATTTCGGGGACCATTAATTGACATCAGAAAACTGTGAACATGCAAATGTGTTGATAAATTATTGAAATATTAACCTAAAAACTATTTATTTTGAGTATTTGAGGTATTTGAAGTATTTTGGGTATTTTTGAGTAAATATTTGAGGTCAAAAGGGTTCAGCTGACATAAAAAGTTTTAGAACTATGTTGAAAGAGAAAGAAAGAAAGAAAGAAAGAAAGAAAGAAAGAAAGTACATGTTTAAAGCAGTGGTTTTGAACCTCAGTTTTACAATAAAAAAAAATTACAGACTCATTCGACATCATTTTCACTGGTCCTGTCTTGATCCACCAGTAGATAATTTTGCAAGGCTGCTGTTTGTCTGCACTTCATTGCAATTATCTGCTACTCGAAACTCTAATTAAATATCAATAACTAATCTAAAAAAAACATAAGTTACATTTACAGTAAGAAATTGAAAAAAGGAGTGTTTTTGTTGAACCCAAAGAACTATTCTAGTTAAATCAAGTTCAAATTTGTCACCACTGCACAAAAAACACCCATTCACAAGCTTATATGTGAGCCTGGACCACAAAACCAGTCTTAAGTCGCTGGGGTATATTTGTAGCAATAGCCAAAAATACATTGTATGGGTCAAAATTATAGATTTTTCTTTTATGCCAAAAATCATTAGCTTATGACTGGTTTTGTGGTCCAGGGTCACATATTTTGCTTTTGGGAAAACTGTGATTTGTGCTGTTTTAGGTTTTTGTTTTATGTCTACAGAGTAAAAACTCGGATGTCTTTAACAGAGAACATCTTATCCAACAAGCTCTGCTTTCAAGCCAGGATTTTATCAAGGTAATCACAGCTACTTACTTACTTTTAACATTTTTAGTGTTTTGTTTTGTAATTCGTATGTGTTCGATATATAGGTGTGGACGTGAAGCGTGTCGAAAACTGATTGGCTTCTTTTTCACATGTGACCAAACACTGACCGTGTACGAGTACCGAAATTTTGGTAAAAACAGGTAAGGCTGAATGCTTTGCATTTATACAAATACAACTCACACATACAGTGCCAACAAGGGTTTCTGCACCAAGTACTAAGTCATGTTTTGCTTGGGGATCAAATACTTATTTCACTCACTGAAATGCAAATCAATTTCTAACCTTTATATAATGTGTTTTTTTTCTGGATTTTTTGGTTGATATTCTGTCTCTATCCGTTAAAATGAACCTACCATAAAAATTACAGACCCTTCATTTCTTTGTAAGTGGGCAAACGTACAAAATCAGCAGGGGATCAAATAAATATTTCCCCCACTGTAGTTTTCCTCTATATTTAGGTGTCTGAAAAGCTAATTGTTAATCAAAACTCTTTCAGATGGAACGCACTGCCCTTTATCACGCGTGGTGTGTATTTGAACAGAGGGAGGCCGTACTGCCTGCAGGACATCTCACAGGTTCGACACACTCGTCATCTGTCACACACACACACACATGGACTAATATTAATTCATTAACACTCTGCCTACATCACCCAGGGTGCCGAGCTTCGTTTCTGTACAGACGGCCCACACCTCCCCCAAAGTCTGAGACAGCAGCCGTGCCTGACCCTCAGAGTTACTGATGTGGATGACACAGCCAAGGGAGCCCTGCTGTATGTACCACTCACACACACACACAAGGTTTGTTTTTGTGAATTGTGGGGACATTCCATAGGTGTAATGATTTTTATACTGTACAAACTGTATGTGCTATTGCCCTACACCAACCCTACACCTAAACCTACCACTTACGGGAAACTTTCTGCATTTTTACTTTCTTACTTTAAAAAAAAAATCACTCTGTATGATTTATAAGCGTTTTGAAAAATGGGGACATGGGGTAATGTCCTCATAAGTCACCTTCTCCTTGTAATACCTATGTCATACCCATGTCATTATACAAATTTATGTCCTCATATGTCACAAAAACGCGCGCACACACACACACACGTGTGCACAAGTGAAAGGGCTCAGAGTGTTTCTTTTGCTCAGAACTCAGTCTGGGGAAACTCTACATCATCTCTCTGAAGAGGAAATCAACGATCGAAACACTCTACAGGAAATTCAAGGTTAGTATTTAACACATGCCTTTCTCTTACACACAACCATTTCTTATTGAAATGCATAAATATTCATCCAGAATGTTTCTCACCCACACAAACCTGTTTATAAGGTGGTCATTTTCAATGTTAAAATTGGAACTGTCAAAAATTTTAATCAGATTAATTGCATGACAATCAATCGATAAGGTCTATAAGATTTTTTGTTGTTTTTGAAAGAAGTCGCTTATGCTCACCAAGGATGCTTTTGTGTTAAAAAAATAAAAACAGTGAACAGTAAAATTATGAAATATTATAACAAAGTAACTGCTATCTTTTTTAACATATTACATTTAAAATGTAATTTATTCCTATGATGCAAAGCTGAATTTTCAGCATCATCACTCCAGTATTCACTGTCACATGATCCTCCAGAAATCATTCTAATATGTTGATTTGCTGCTCAAGAAATATTTATTATTATTATCAGTGTTGAAAATACTGTAGTTGTGCTGCTTAATATTTTTGTGGAAACTGTGATACATTTTATCAGGATGAATAGAAAGTTCCATATATATTACATATATATACATGTATGTGTGTATTTATACTGTATATACATATAAATATACACCGTACACACACTTATATTATGTAAACACAAACTTTTATTTTGGAAGCGATTAATCAATTTGACAGCACTTGTTTGTAAATATAATTGTGCAAACAATTATATGTACAAACCAAATCAAATTTATCAATCTGGTCTTGTACCATGAGAATAACATTTTTAAGATGTCCTGTGAAGTTAAAAACCTTTAAAAACACATATTGAGTTACTTGAAATGACACACGTCACCTTAAAGTGACCGTGTACTCTTAGGGCTACATTAATAATAATTAACCAACCAGCCACAGAATGCTTGAATTGGAATCCAGCATTCTGATTGGCGGATGTTTTGCAGGTGCAGTGCGTGATAGGCTGAAGGGACATGCGGTCCGAACCCTGATCAATCTAGGAAGAGATTTACATCTAAAGTCTGATAGTATTCAGCAAAAAGAGCTGCTCAGACAATCTCTGATGGAGCAGCTGTGCCTCACTCAGCAGGTTAAGAGTAATAAAATCATCAATTTTTGCATTTCCCCCAAATATCTATCTATCTATCTATCTATCTATCTATCTATCTATCTATCTATCTATCTATCTATCTATCTATCTATCTACACTCCAGTATTCACTGTCACATGATCCTCCAGAAATCATTCTAATATGTTGATTTGCTGCTCAAGAAATATTTATTATTATTATCAGTGTTGAAAATACTGTAGTTGTGCTGCTTAATATTTTTGTGGAAACTGTGATACATTTTATCAGGATGAATAGAAAGTTCAAAAGAACAGCATTTATTTACAATAGAAATCTTTTTAAGAAATCTTTTTTAAATAGAAAACAAATATCTTTATTGACTCTTTTGATCAATTTAATGCATTCTTGCTGTATAAAAGTATTAATTTCTTTTAAAGTCTTACTTTTATGTTTGTACTAGTACTGTCAAATTGTTTAATCACATCAAAAATAAGTTTGTTTACATAATATTTAAGAAATATTTACGTGTGTGTGTGTGTGTGTGTGTGTATATATGTATATGTATGTGTGTGTGTGTATATATATATATA
>NW_015539923.1:611730-612922 GCF_001515605.1 Sinocyclocheilus anshuiensis
GTCTGTCTGTCTGTCTGTCTGTCTGTCTGTCTGTACAGCAGAAATGATGAGGCTGTAGGAAAGCAGCAAGCATGTTGATGTAGGACATTATGTGAGCGTATGCCCTGTGTGACAGGACTTCGAGGCGGTGTGGAGGATTGTGAGTCGGCGTGCGGAGGGGCGGGTGCACCCCGCTGATGTGATGCGTGCCGTTACCGGGGAGATGAGCCAGAACAGAAAAGCCTTCTTCCTGAAGGTAACAGACCAGCCGGACTGCGTTCGTCCTCCAGAGGACGCCCTTGAGCTCTGTGACTTGTTGCGTTTCCATTCTGGCCATTTGCTGCTATTTTGAATGTTTGTATCTTTCTCTTTTTTAGGTTTATGTAAAGCTTGACCCAAATAAAACCGACTCCATCTTCCTCAGCGATATTGAAAAATTCTATAAAGGCAAACAAGAGTTTGACGCTGCGCTCGGTGAGCCACTGATCACTTAGTCTCTTGCTCACAGATAATAGTATTTTAGTTGTGTTTATTCAGTGTCAGTCAATATTTCATGACAAACATTGAGTGTTAAACCTGTGGCACTTCAATATTGATTTCCAAAAAGGCTGCATAGAGTTCATTTTTTTCAGATTCACTCTTGCAACAAACTTACAAAAGTAGTATTACTGCATAGGCCACATGGATGATTGATGTTTATGAATTTATTACCATTCTCATGTCGAACTGTTGACAGAAGCCGATCTGAACCCTGACCTTCTGGCCTTCGTACGGGAAGCAGGAAAGGTCACCAAGACCGTGTCCTACGCTGAGTTCGAGGACTATTATGAGGGTCTGAGTATTGAAATCCCTGATGATGAAGAATACATCAACAATCTGAGAGCTACGTGGAGTATCTGAGAGCATCTGCCTTGTTTTTGGAAGGACACTTTCTGAATATGAGTGAAATATTGAGCTATTATGTTTGTTAATACTGTTTGTCACTATATATTACTCTTCATATTATATTATTTATAGTATAGAGTGTTGGTATAGCACAGTGTAGAGTACAAGTAAAAATTTCAGGGTCAGTAAGATTAATACTTTTATTCAACAAGGATGCATTAAATTGATCAAAAGTGACAGTAAAGACATTTATGATGTTACAGAAGATTTCTATTTTAAATCAATGCTGTTCTTTTGAACTTTCTATTCATCTTGATAAAATGTATCA
>NW_015539923.1:613024-628225 GCF_001515605.1 Sinocyclocheilus anshuiensis
CACTGAAGACTGGAGTAATGATGCTGACAATTCAGCTTTGCATCACAGGAATAAATTACATTTTAAATGGATTAAAAAAAAGAAAATTGTTAATTGAAATTGTTTTAATATTTTACTATATTACTGTTTTTACTGTATTTTTGATCAAATAAATGAAGCCTTGATGAGAATAAGATACTTCATATTGATAAATTTATCTACTCTTTGGACTGGCACATGCTAACAAGTTTTAATAAATAAATAAATGTTTAAAAATTTTAAATGACTGTTAACTTGAGTAACAATTTGTATTGATTTTAATTATCTACCATAATATCTGTACATATACAAACCTTAATATGGAAGGCTATGTAAAAAAGAAAATTCACAGATGAATCATGTGTCCAATATGGACATATATGCATGCATGGCATCAAAAGGCTATTTGTGGAAGGGCTCCCTCTGTGTCAATGGCCATTAGACAGTCCGTTTCCAGTTCCATTAGAGTAGGTGTGTGTGTAGTCTTCCTCAGAACCCTCCTCATCCTCCTCTTCATCGCTGCGCTCATCGCCCTTCAGCTAAAGAGAATGAAAGAGAATTAATCTTGTGCATTTAATCTGCTTGTGTGAACGTTTTTACATACAAACACATTTACTTTTTAATAAACTGATTTTTTTTTTTTTTTGCTGTTTAATACGTGAAGAAAAGTCCAACCACTCATTAACTGTAGTAAAATCACTAAAATGCACATACTGCTTTATTTGTTATCTTATATGAAGAACAATGGATACTCACTTTGCCGAAAATAAACTTTTTGACCATGCGGAGAATCAAAGAAGCCCAGAACACGTGCAATAACAGCAGCACCACGAGCATGACGTTAAAGAAATAATAGCCGAAAAAGGGTTCGAACTGGTCCAGAGGATACACCCACGTACAGTGGATCAGCCTGTACACACGACACACACACACACAATTTAACAAATGTAACCCTAAAATCTCCCACTCATTTACCTCTGTCACATAACTTACCAGAAAGGAAAAATGATGAGTCTGGTTACCATGAAGACCAGAGCGAACACCACAAAGATACTGTTGCAGGTCGTCTCCCATCCAGCATAGTTAAACATCTTAGCAGTCTTAGAAAAACAGAAAAATGACAGCCTTTAACACAAAACATATATACCCCTGTACATATAAGTTTGGGTTGGTAAGAGTTTTTAACAGTTTGAATGAAATCTTGTGCTCAGCAAAATACAGTAAAAACACAAATATTGCAAAATGTAATTGCAATTTAAAATAACTGTTTTCTATTTGAATATATTTTAAATATAATTTATTCCTGTGATACAAAGCTGAATTTTCAGCATCATTAAAAATCATTCTTCAAAAATCATTCTATATATCTATCTAATATATATCTACTACTAGAAAAAAAAAATCTCCTATAAACACAATAACCTCCTTTAGTGTTCCACAGAAGAAAGTAAGTCGTACAGGTTTGTGACAATGTGAAGGTAAGTAACTGAATGATGACAGAATTTTCATTTTTGGGTGAACTATCCTTCCTTTAAAACATGTTGAACTCTTCTTTCACTGTTCATCTCTCTCTCACCTCGAGTAGGACATCGGATGTGTCATGCACCAGCATAACCAGTGTGCCAATGCGGATGTAGTTGGCACACCAGGAGAAGGACAGCAGTGTTAGTGTGGCCCAGTGATGGACCAACTGCTCTTTAAAGTCCTACAAATTGACACAGAGAGAAACAGAGCTCCACAAACCTAGACAGACATATCTCTCAAGATATGGCAACTTCATATTCATATCAATTTTTTTCAGTTATTTACAAATTTCATAAAATGTATCCAAAAGCATATTATTTGAATGAATGTAAAACAACCATTCATTGAACTTTATGCATTGAACTGCATGAATTTTTGCTTGCTGATTGTTTTATGACATTATTAGCAGTGCTACCTGCAGGCTAGTTGAATACAGTGCAACCGTTCACACCAAGCACAATAACTATAAAGATAACGATAAAGATATAGTTCTAAAAATCGTTCTCAATATTAAAGAATAGCAGAGTGCTTGGTGTGACTTTAATAATTTTATCTAATAGTCATACATATTTTTTATGATTGTTAATAATAATAGTGCATGCTTACCTTACGTTTTACATCTGCAGCCACACTGAACAGTAAAGAACCATAAAAACTCATCTCAATGATGTAATACAAACCAACCGCCATACAAACACATGCTTGCACAAAGAACAACATGCAAATATTAAGACTGTTTTCACTGTATTACGTACAGTATATTCGTTTTTGCTTTAAAAAAAACTCGAAGGTAATGTTTTTTCTTTTTCTAACTTTCTTTTTTTTTTTCTTATGTTACAGTTAACTTACTTGTTTGGGAAATCCTGCCCACACTTCCCTTAGATCATAAAACCATGGTTTCTGTGGCACAAAACAACACAATTCACCGTTTACTGATTTATTTTTAAAACCAAATAACACAAATAAAATAAACACTAAAGTATTGCAGTCTGTGTTGAGGAGTTTACAGATTCTTTCTCCAAGTTGCATCGTTACGCCAGTAGGTGGCGTCAAGTGAGTGAATATTTGAATAATTCGAATCAACAGATTCACTTCAGAATGAAACTACGATGCGTACTCGGAGATACTCGACGATTGATTAAAACAGTTCACCGGTGAAGCAAAAATATTCAGACTTAACTGTCAATATTGTGTCTAAAATGTAAGTTACTCATCATTACCTTCTTGTTTATTGAACTGTTGTTTAAAAGCAATATCGTAGTCTACTCAGAGACCGTTGGTCTGAATATCTCCACAGCTGTGATAACCTGCACGTTTGCTCTTGTGAAATAGTTTAATTATAAGTTCTTCAAAACAACAAATTGATTTATGTGTTATTAAAAACCCAATTCAAAAGAGCCCACCCCATAGGCTAATTCTCTACGTACCTAAACCCTTGATGTGGTGATATGGGATTACATGCCTAAATTGAATACGTTAGTATAGTAATAGTGATGCTTGTCTTAACAACAAGTTAATGTGTGTGTGTGCAGGGCCTGTCCATGCCTGTTATTGTGCCCGTTTGTGGATCTTTCTACCAGGCTGGCGCTGTTCTCAGGTGGGAAAATGTTACTAATTACCCCTTTAAGCATTTCTCACAAACACACATACTGATTCAAGGTCTCTCCTGAGAATCTCTGCATGTGCTGTAACACACACACACACACACACACACACACACAGGCACGCAGCTGTTTGGAGGTCATTCGGATGTTCAGATACAGCCTGAGGTTTGTATATACATAAAAAAATCACTTACATCATGTAAAGCCAGCACTCCTCCGAAAGACGAACACAGATAAAAGGCAAACCGCCAACTACAGCGAGGAAATACTATTGTTAATAACAAACATACACGTTTGAAAACGGTTAAAAGGTCAAATATAGCCAAATACAAATGAGTCAATCAAGAAAGTTTGTTTAGTGTGTGTAAATATACCTGGCTTCTTTGAATTTCTTCAGTAGTCCGGGTCTGTCTTGGTTCCTCCGTCTGCGGAACCAGCGCTCCACCTGCCTTTCCGACCAGCCCAACTTCTTACACACACCTTTTATATCTGCCTAAGTACATGACATACACAAACATTACTAGACACATAAACATCATATGTCAAAATGTGCTGGCCCTACATATACTGGTGAATAGGACATATTTTTCTATTAATTGTTGAAGCCTGCTTATATAACGCATTACAAAGGTACACTGTAAAAAATATTTTTTGAAATTGTAAATAAAACAAAAATTATTAGAGCATGTTTTTACAACAAAATATGTTTTCAGTCTTTCAAAATTTCATGTTTAATTCTGTGTGTTGTTTGCCATTCTTTGTTAATATTTGTGTTATATCAATCAATTTCTCAGTGAGAATTGTTTCAAAGCCAATTTTTTCAGTGTTTGTAATACCTTATACATATTGTGAGACATTATATATTTTCATAAATAACTGAACTACTATTATAATAATACATTATAGTATGTGCCTACACTCAACTTAAATCAAACTTTATTTATAAAACACTTTATTTATAATACACATGGTTCCAAAATAATCTAATCCATTTTGAAACATAATATTTGGTTTTAATAACATGTTTTAATCACTGATCTATATAAATGACTATTTTTGAGGGTATTTTCACAAAAACATGGCATATATTACTTGCTAATTATTCTTAATTGTGATTAAGAGCATCAATCGTTCAGAAATGTTGTATTATTATTATTCATTAAAATAAGCCTAAATGGACGTTAACGAAGATTAATATTTTGGGGAAAACAATACATAATGTAAAAAAATCTTAAAGGTCTTTACATTTTTATTTATATATTTTTTTTACTTTTTTCTTTTTTACCACCTATTTTTCTTCTGATTAAATGCATTATATGAATGCATTAAAATGCATGTTTCGGGGGTTACCTGTGTTGGATGTTTAGAGTGTGTATTGTAGTATTTTTCCAGTACGGGGTTGTGTGACGCTCTCTTGTGAATTTTGTCTTTAACCCCAAGAGCCTCAGCGAGTGGCACCGCGATCAACCTGTTGAATGAGGGAGAGGCAGCGAGACAGAGTCACACCTTGATCTGCTGTTAACCAGAGACGTTCACTGCACTTCAGCAATTATAAGAACATATAATACATGGTGTTTTCACCAGACTTATTAATTATCTTAAGCAGTAAAGCTTCCTTGACCAACTGGCTTTACCAGCTCAGTTTTCCTGATGAACAGCATGAATATACAATTCCACCAGCACTATTCAGCAAAAACCAGCATGTAAATTAATGCTGATGTAAGCTCGTCTTTTCAATAACATTTAGCTTGTGTGTGTACCTTTCATAGAAAGCTCTTAAGCCTAGCAGCAGGACTGCTACAGGTAGAATGATGTACAAATGGGACACACGGGCATAGACACGCCCCTCACTGTCCTGTAGGTCCGCCCATGTCACCGGCCTCGGCAACCACAGCCGATCCCACCAAAACCACTCACTAAGCATCGCCCTGTGAAAAACACACAAACACAGCAACAGCATTTACATGCATTCATTTAGCAGATGCTTTTATCCAAAGTACCTACAGTAAAAAAAAATAGAATATTGAAGAAGAAACAATGGAAAGCCATGCTTGTGAGTAACAGAGTTGTGTGCCATTCAAATCTAACAGAGAATGCATTTCATGTTTCTCAATTTGAATTGGAAACATGATGCAGAATTGGAATTCAAATCTGTAATTTAAATGTATGGAAGCAGAGAATGTGAATTGAATGAATTGACATGCAAATAAACTCATGTAACTAAATTTGAACTAGAAAAGCAAAGTTTGTCAAGACAGACTTTGAAAAGGCTTCACAGTCATGAAATTTATAGGCCTTACAGATGGACAAACAGATAGACAGATAGATAGATAGATAGATGGATGATAGATAGATAGATGGATGGATGGACGGACAGACAGAATAGAATATTTGGCATTTTTCCAGGCTATTGTAGTGTTATGCAGTAGCTCCTGTAATAGGATACGTACCTGAGCACAATACACAATAGAGACAAATGAACACAGACACCTGCAAAACTTAATGGAAATTTCTGTTTACTAGTTTCTGTACCACTTCAGGACCATAAATTTAGTCCTTCAAAATCCAGAGGATTTTTTTGCAGTGAACACTTGTTTAACAGTGTCAGAAACATTAGCGGCAGACTTTATTAATGAAAGATAATTGACATGCAAATACTGAAATCTACAATAGCATGCAGGAACTGATTGTGGAAAGAGAGTTCAAAACATGTTTGATCAGCTCTAAGCAGAGCCAGTTATGAGTCTCACTGGGAGTATCCGACGGCAGTACGGATCTGGACTTTATATAAAGTCCTTCAGACCCACTTTTAACAATAGTATCTAATCAATCTTGTATTACACATAAGACAAAAGCAAAACACTGATTCAAGTAGTATTTTGTTAGAGCGAAAGCAGAGGAGCTCAAGTTACTGCATGCATTCTTATAGTAAGTAGTGACTGTTTATTGTTACCATGACAAACAGACATATAACGTCCCAAAGACTGACTGAGAAACACGTCAAACAGAAACAAATGCATCCATACCAGATTTGTCCTTTTCTTGTTTGTACACACTCTTTTCTCTCCTCCTGTTTTCCTGCTTTCTCTGTTGTAATTCTGTTCACACACACCTTTAAGTAGATCCTCCAGAGTTGTGCCCAGTCCTGATGAATCTGCTAGGTAGTGAACTTTCGCTCTCTCTCTCTCTCTCTCTCACACACACACACACACACTTTCACTGCATACCTCAACACCCCACAAAGAGCTCATTGAACCGGCTGTGTGTGTGCTTTGAAAGGGGGCCAGAGAACTGGATATGTGGGAGGGGCCACAGTCTCCTCAGGTATAGTCAAAGAAAGGCAGAGTTAGAAGGAGAGAGAGGACATGAACCTTGAAATATTGCATGCCCTAAACAGGTTAATAACTCACAGGTTGAATAAGAGAAATGTTCTTTCTCTTTGTTGTGACATTCTTACTTGGCAGTGTTTTAGTTCTTATTTACATTTATGCACCTGGCTGATATGCTTTCATTCTAAAGGGCTTACAGTGCGGTCAAGCTTTACGTTTTGTTTTTGTTTCGTTTTTTTAATCAGTGTGTGCATTCCCTGAGAACCAAACCTGCGACCTTGGTGTTGTTCGGGTCATGCTCTACCAGCTGAATTACAGGAACACTGCTACTGGTTCTTGGTAACTTGTGAGTGATTTGGTATGAAAGCATCTACTTTAGCCAAAATCTTACAGGAATGTGTATAGGATTCCTGCTGGATCATAATTTGGAACCAACTGAAAATGATACTGCTGATTTTTTTTTTTTACAGGACTTCAACAAAACACAAACCAGAACCTGTATCTTTTAGAACACATACTGTAGTTTGGGTTTTTATTCTTAGCAGTCAGATAAAATGCCCATGTAAGACATTAAAAGTAATTGAAAGAAAAATTTTTTTAAACTCCTAGAGCGCGCCCCCTGTGGGATTCTTAACTGTACATTACCAAGACATAGTTCTTGTGATGCCCCAGTCAAAATGTTTAAAGAATTTCTTTGGATCATAATTTGGAACCAATTTAAATAGATTCCAGTGGAACTTAACCAAACGGAAAATCCTAGAGTATCCTTGACCTCCTACTGAATATTGTGTAATCTTTATCAGAACATGTCGTACTACTGGATAGATAAAGGACAAAGGAAAAAAGGGAGATAACGATAAGGAAATCCTACTACTCTTTAAATTCCTTTTAATATACCACACATACATATTATTATAATGATAATCAATCATAATAGTGCTGTTAGTAACTAGATCTATTTTTTAATTTCAATTGGTTTATGTTAAAGTTGGTTCCAAAATTAGGATCCAGTAGGAATCCATTTTTATAGGATTTTGACAACAGTTATTAATGCTTTTTATATTTATATTTAGACACTTTAAAAATGAGAACATTTCAGATTGTGAAATTTGATTCTTGAGAAAAGTCCTATTGGATCCTTAGGACTGGTTCCTTTTGACATTTCCGTAAGATTTTCACTAGGGAAAAGTCCTGCATATGGTAATGCAGGACTGAGAAATCTTTACTTTATGTAATATTGTGAAGGTGCGAATTACTGGCTCCACCTGTACTTACTATGCATGACTTGATTCTGACAGTCCTTTGTCTTACTGGTGTCCCAGCCCTCAGTGTCTCTTGGTGTAGGTTTGCTGTCTCCATCTTGTGGTGGTCGAAAATACAGCATTTAGAGAGTCAGTATACGAGAAGGGTGTTCCTGCACAACCGGAGGCTGGAGTTTCAGAACCGCAGTTCTAGGACCATATTCTTTTGTAACAGCGCCACCTACCGAATTGGATAATATAGCGGAGGCTGCAGTTTCAGGACCGCATTTCTAGGACCCTGGTGGTTTAGTTTGTAGTAATGTTTGTACATGTTGTTAAAGATATTGAATCTCTGGAACATTTTTGTTTATTTCAATTGTGATTTTTGATTTATAAATGCATCAGATGTTAATTACAAAGTGTGTAATACCTGCTTTGAGTTAACAATTTTAAATTTAAATGAATTTACACTTAAAATATAAATGAAAAATGTATTTCAGTCTTTAAACAACTGAAAAAGCGGAGTACCTTAAGTCTTAGTTTCTTCAAATATACTGTATATTGATTAGCCCCCTTAAGTTTAACTAGCTCATTGTGCAGGAACATACTATTGGCAGTATACAGCAGAGGGTCAAAGATGCATGATGCAAAAAGCCCCTGGTGGTAGTTGCTGTAACTACAACATTATGAGGGATAAAAGCACATTTTCCATTGACAGACATTCAAAAATAGCAGTGCATTCTGACAAACCATGCTATAGCAAACAAACAAATAAATAAATAAAATAAAACAAACTTCTTTCCACTTTTTTATTATAAACAGTAATCATATTTTTTCATTATAATATCAAAATATTGTCAGTTTCTCAAGACCTCTAGAAATAACATGGACGTGAATGTTCTACTTGACTGCTGTTTGTAACTGTTCTTAGCTAATTGATTCCTGTTAGCACAATGCATATCATACACACCTGCCATGCCACATAGACCTGAATACACAGAGGCCAGGCCCACATTGCAGCTAAATACAGCTGTCAACTCCAGTTGTTTTAATAGTTCACCCCAATATTTGAGTTTGTTTGTCACACAAGCTGTTGTATGGCTTCAGAATATAGCATACGAGTCGTCTAGTCTGCTTTTATGGTGCTTTTTGTCTTTTATAGAATTTGTAAAGTATAAATAGTCATTCACTTTATTACATCAAAGAGAGACGCCTGGACACTCAACATCATTTCTTATTTTGTGTTCCAGGGATGAAAGAAACTAATATTGGCTTGAGCGACATCACGTTGAGTAAATGATGGCATTATTTTCATTTTGGGTGAACTAATCCCTTAATCCTGTTCTGTACACACAGAGTTTGTTTATTAGTGACAACTAATGATGCATTAAAAATGGCCAGACACGAATACATCTCAGTACGCTAATATTAGTTTGCGGAAAAATAGAAAACACCAAACAGGCTAAACTGCTGACATGTATCTTTACAGCTGTGAGACATTAACTATTGCTTGTTTGGAGTGGTAGGATTGACACTTGTATTCCGTACACAAATGGAGCGATAACTTAGCTATTCATTCCTTCAAATAAATGCATTTGTCACTTCAAAAACTTGGCAGTGTGAACGTGGCCTGTATGCATTCATACCTTTTGTCCCCCGTTAGTGAGGAACAACTTTAAAAGTGACGATTGGGTCTAAATCCCTGAAAACCTCTTCACATTGAATATAGCATGCTTTACATTAGCTTTAGCTGTGCTAGCATAGTGCTAAATGGGATTATGTAAAATACTACAGTGTATTTGCAATGTACAACATAATTGGCTTTGAATCCATTTCAACATTACATTTCTTTATCATGTCATGAGCGTGCTGCCAAGCTACGTGCTAACTTACCATATGGATGAGACACTACAGATGTTGCCACCAAAGACAAATAGACAATTCCACAAACAAGTTGGCTCATTCTGAAGCTGACGTATTGTGTTAATAAGTTCACATTTAGTTATTATTCTGGTTAAGTACATGTTAGCAAAACTCATGAAAGAACACACCACGAAATGAAAGTTCCACTTGCTGAGTAACAAATCGTATGGACTGCAAAGCCCTTTGGCCCATATTCCTAAGCCTCTCTCTCTTCTCACCTGTTCTGGTTCAAGAGGTCAGGTTAATGAGATTTGGTGTGTGTATATCTGCGTATGTCTGTACAGGAGTTTATATGTGAAAGAGAGAATGGCAAGTCACAGTATAAGACAATGTTTAAGAGTCATCGAGCCATGTCAAATGGCTCCAGAAGAATACCCAGAATGCACAAGTCTGCACTCGGTCCTCCAATAAAGTTGGTGATTCTGTGCAAAAGAAGTCCCCCTAGTTAACCAACCAAGTGAACCTCCACCAAGCCATCAACAGTTGATCTACATCCAGAGTTACTGAAGATGCTTGTTCAGTCGCCATTGAGAAGTCAAAGATGAGTTGTTGATGGCATGGGTTGCCTGGCACTGAGAATGGTGATCAGATGCAAGGTGCTGAAAAGGTGGAGTGTTGTTCCACTTCATCTTGTCCCACTCATACGGCAGTGTTACGTTTGAGATCACTGGGTGAGGGGGGGATCTGTTGACTGAGGTGTGTGAAGGTGGTGGAGTGACTAGGTCTGGTCTTTGTCTCCTCAGAAGTCTCTGCGCCTCTATACTTCGGAGGAAGAGTCTGGCATCGGCCCTTAACTTTCGAGCCTGGATCAGGAGGTGGAAGCCCTTTCGTTGCGCTTCCCATCAGCTCTGGTTTGGAGGGAGGCCGTGGTAGTCCTGTTGACTGGCTGCCCACAAGCTCTGGTTTCGAAGGAGGACGTGGCAAGACTGTTGAAAGGCTGCTAGCAAGCTCTGGTCTGGATGGCGAGCGAGGGAGCGCGATGGAATGGCTGCTCGTGAGCTCTGAATCCAGTGAATCTGAGACAGACATTTGGCTTTCAGAGGGCTTGGTTTTAGATGGTCCTCTAGAGACCATTCGGGTGAGCTCACTAGAGGATGGAGGAACTTTCTGGTCGAGATGTGTGAATGTTGTCGAGTGGCTAGGTCTGGTTACATGCGCTTCAGCTTCAGGTCCTCTGTGCCTTGGCGGAAGAGTTCGGCAACGGCTCTTAGCTCTGGAACTTGGGTCTCGAGGTGGAGGTTCATTAGAGTCGAACTCTCGGTGCCGTGATAGTGAGCCGGTTTTGATTGAATGAACAGACTGGTTTGAACATGCTAAAGGTGTGCTGGATGATTCATCATGACAGGCTATCTTAGACAGGGACTCTGAAGTTGTATTGAGACTTTCACAGGTCGAAGGTTGAGGCCTATCAGGCAGATCACTGGTGGATGCAATGGGTTCCTCTGCTGATTGCTCCTCAAGCTCTTCCTCCTCTCCGTTGGTCACCCGTAGTTCTTTCAGCTCTTCATCTGACTGGCTTAGCAATACCCCACTGCAGACAGGCAGCTCCTCCGATGATCCTTCCTCTAGACACTTGATGACTACATCATTGTTAGTAGTTGTCAATGGGTGTGACTGGGTGCATTGCTTGTCTGCCTCCTCGGTGAGCAGAAGATCCATCATGAGTGCTTTCTCTCTCTTCAACTGCTCCTTCAGAGAACGAGGCACATCTGGGATCAACCATGCCACCAGCATACTGAGGAACATGGCCAAGTTCTACAACACAACAACATACAGAATCAAACATCCAGTCCTATTTTATAGGAATATTCTGGGTTAAATACAACTTAAGATTCAAGTAATTTGGATTTGTTTCTCAGTTTGCAAGAACATAAGAAAACCCTTGTACAATAATGCACTTTTATAGTGGAAGTTTGTAAGCAGTGTTAATCTTGTCAATGAAATGTTTGCTGACCAAGGTTTTTTTATTTTTTTTCCATCAACAATATCAAAGTAAAACATGAATTAAAACATGTTTTTTTTTTGCAGGTTTTATGCTGATAAATCTAATGTTGAACATGGGAATTAATAAATGTTTATATATTTTTCAAATATTTGGTCTATTGTAGTTTGACACATTTTTGTTATTTTGCATATTATTGTCAAATAATGCCATTAACAAAAAATATGTGCCTTTTTAATAAAATAAAAATAAGAAGATGGATTAAAATGTATGCATATTAAATGACGAAATATTGATTTAATTTAAAGGACATTTTTATCATAAGACAATTCCAAATGATTGAGATGAAAACTGTGTAAAAATGATCACTGCCTATGGGGCATGTTGGATTTAAAACTGAATCATGCAGCATTATTTATTCATTAATTTAGTTAGCTTTATTTATACTTGGCTATACTGCAATTATATGAATTCTTCATTAAAGGGGTCATATGATGCAATTTCATTTTTTCCTTTCTCTTTGGAGTGTTACAAGCTCTTGGTGCATAAAGAAGATCTGTAAATTTGCAAAGACTAAAGTCTCATATCCAAAGAGATATTCTTTATAAAAGTTAAAGAGTCGGCCACACCTACCTAAAACGGCTTGTTCGAACACGCCCCCACATATCTTAAGAATTTTTATAATACATATATACATATTAGGTGGATTAATTTCTGGTTAAGCATTTATTTATGTAAATACCATTTGTGGAATTTGCTCTATATGCATATGGATTTCTTAAATTAGCATGTTCATCTAATCTGTCAATCAAATTTAAGGTTAATAGGCCACTGCTGCTTTTATCACTTAGGTGACAGTTCTTCCGGCATCCCCCACCTCCACTTTATATCTAATATTTCAGCTCTATTTTAATCTCCTACTAGAAGTACAAAGGAGGGGAATTTAAAGCTTGAGCCCCCTCATTGTAGAATGAAAGCTAAATCTGCTTGCCTTTATCACGCAAAGATTATACTGACATAGGAAGTCATTCAAATGCTTTAGAGATATTTACATTGCAACCCTTCTTTGTATCATTGCATGGATATCATGTAAATGAGACCGGGATGACATGGCCATGACTTTATTATTTTTTTTAATGGTAGAGAGAGCTTAAGTTGTATTTAACTTGCAGTGTTCATTGAACAACAAGAAAAGCAGTTTAACAAATACTGACCTGGAAAAAAATGACAAAAGCCAGGCGTGCAGCGAGCACAGACCAGTACTGCTTAGAAAGCTGGTAAGCTTCAGGAGACCAAGGTGGATCTCGATAGTCTTTGTACCTGTGAAGACGAATTGTTGAGGAGAAAGAACAAATGGTATCAGATCATATAGGCGAGCAGAGTTCATGAGTATGAGTGTGTTGCATGTGTGTCGTGTGTACCTGCAAATACGGAGTTGTCTGTCAAAGTCGGTGTCATGCGGGGCAGTGCCAGGTTTAAAGTTCCTTGTGTTGAAATAAGCCAGTGTGTGGTTGGTATAACCATGCATGGTGCCTGTCTCACTGTACAAATACTGATACACCATCCGAGGAATGAACTCAGATGTAAAGGAGATCACAAATGCCTTGGAGGAAAGAGAGACAGAAAGAAGAAAAACCTTAAAAGCTCTGCGCGCAATGAGATAAATCATACTAAACATAGCCAGCAACAAGTCAAAATCTTAACACTCACATTTGTAATGACAGCAAACTTGCTGATTCCACTCAAGATGTTGTACCATATGCCTGGGAAAGGGAAGATAAATATGTGACAGTGTGAACTAGATTAAATAACAGTTATGTTAAGTGTAACCATGAGTAAGTCTGTGCATATTTGCTGCAAAAATTCATACCAATCTCTTTAGCACTGACTGCATCAGGTCTGCGTATTTCAGTGACGAATTTTGCCGCATCTAGTCGGATTTCAATGACATTATTAAGCAGAGCGAAGACTGGTGCCAGCGGGAAGGAGGCCACAAAAAGTGTGACAAATCCATACTGAATAACTGCAGACAAACAAACACACATACACCAATGCCCTTAATCAAACCCAATTCCTCAAAGTCATCGCAGACATCCTTAAACACCATCGCTAAACCTCTTCAAAGGAAAAACTAATAATAGAGTGTATAGAGCAGATGTTGGCATCAATTTTGATATTTTTTATATTTCTTGTTAATCACCAATCCACTAGTGCTTCCCATACGGCGGTTTGACTACAGTGAAGGATTACTGCAAGAGTTACGTACGTTACTTGCCATGCAGATTTGGGGATTTCAAAATTAACAACTAAATAAAATAATACATGTAATATTCCTCTTTCTTTGTGACAGAAGGTTACCGACCACTGTCAGAGTCTCTGAAGTTGTAGTTGTAGTAGAACTTGTGATAAATAGTAAAGCAAAGAAATCAAGTGACCCACAGAATCGGCTCAGTGGTAACTGTTAATCAACGTGACTGATCCAGTCTACAACTACAGGGTTAACCCGATTGACATTTATTTACATCTGTCATAGGTCATGGTCAATATGATACTGTTGTGTTGATTCCTTCACCCAAGCTGTGTCTATGCTCTCTCCATATCAGAAAGCTTAAGGTCTGTTCACACCAACCCAAACAAATATTTGGGCCGGTTTTCAAATTGTCTGCTCAGACCAAGGCATAAAAAACAACTGATGGTCTAAATGAAAATGGACAGATCCATTCCCATAGGGCAGAATCGACAACCTTTAAGCCGTAAATTAGGGGAAGGGATTCCGACAGCTGGATTGCTCACCATCAGATTCTGTATCAGGTTCTAATATTTATCAAACTGATACTGGTTAAGATCCTTCCTCATACAGGATAGAATCAACAACTACATTAACATCTCTCACCCTGGAGTTGGGGGAACAGATTCCAACAGATGGATCGCTCCCCAATATTTCCTATACTAGGAGGTTCTAATGTTTCTGAACAAGATACTGGTTAAGATCCATCCCCATATGGGATAGATTCAACAGTTTTTAAGCTTCTATATCAACATGTCTCTCCATAGTGGTGGGGGAACAGATTCCGATAGCTGGATTGCTCACTGTTGGATTCTGTTTCCCCCATGTGTCTAATACAAGGAGGTTCGCTTAGCAAAATACATCGAGTAGTGGTTTTATGCAGCAGCAGTTCACAAAGGTAATCACAAATCTTATTTCAAAAATATGCAAAAATGCTGCTGGGGTATAAAGTCCATAAATCGGTGCTCTTTGTATGCAGGATTTCTAAATTCATCCAAAAACGAATCACTCCAAGGCACTCGAAATTATAGTGAAAAATTAAATAGCCTTTATTCACATGGCTTTACATTAAAAGCAACACACAATGAATGAAAGCCGATGCAGGCTTGTTAGCCGCAACGCATCGGTTGTGAATAAAGCCATGTGAATAAAGGCTTTTTAATTTTTTCACTATAATTTCGAGTGCCTTGGAGTGATTTGTTTTTTGGCGATTTTCTCAATATTTTGATTTTTTTAACCCCCTCAGATTCCAGATTTTCAAATAGTTGTATCTAGGCCAAATATTGTCCTATCATAACAAACCATGCATCAATGGAAAGCTTATTTATTCTCA
>NW_015539923.1:628919-639452 GCF_001515605.1 Sinocyclocheilus anshuiensis
CAACCGATGCGTTGCGGCTAACAAGCCTGCATCGGCTTTCATTCATTGTGTGTTGCTTTTAATGTAAAGCCATGTGAATAAAGGCTATTTAATTTTTCACTATAATTTCGAGTGCCTTGGAGTGATTCGCTTTTTGCACAAATCTTATTGGTTGGCCAACATTTTTCATAGTGTGATAGAAAATTGATTTGAAGCCCCTCGGTTTAAAAAAAAAAAGTTTGTGATGGTCTGAACATATGAATTAATCATTTATTAAAATTAAATTATTTAATTTGTACAGAAAATTTGTATTGGTGTGAATGCCTTTATTTTAAAGGTGCCTACTTATAAAAAAAAAATGTAAATGTAATTTAATAAGAGCCAGATCTTGCTTTCAAGATCAATCATTTCTAAACAAAATTTAGACACAACACAGCTTCTTAGTTAACTAGTTGTCCAGGTAGAGTGCAAAGCCTAAAATTAATTATGATTGGTCAATAGCAGCCAGAGACGAAGTACATCATGGTGATGTCAAATGCCTAACAATTATATTGTAAGTTATTTCATTATTACAGCTATTAAAGCCAACTTTAAACAGCATTCACATTGTCCTTGTAATGTAATGGAGCAAATCATAAATTTTGAAGAAATCTTTGGAAAAAACATAATATAATGAAAATAAGACCAGGAATGTATATAAACAAAATCAAATTTTAGTTGACTATAAAGAGCAATTCTAGAAAAAAAATGGTCAAGCCACAACACTATCATTAAACAGTCAAATAAGGCTTTCAAGTTGCTACAAAGCACATAGTAATGATGTTTTTGGGGTTGTAAGGTATAAACAAGTAGAACAATGAAAGCGATGCACCAAACGTTGCTGACATTTGAGTCTATTGTTCAATTTGAGCATGTGGTACTCACCCATCTCCATGTACTCTGGGCTCAATCCTTCATATGGCTCCAGATCATAGTCCAAATCCCAGCGCTGTGGTTCGCGTTTCGAATCTTTGTCCTCCTCATCTGCCGATCCATCTTTCTCCTCCTTATATGTGCGATACATCTTCTTCAGCTTTCTGTAATGTCAACAGATTTGGCAGTGTTATTTTAAACACCTCTTCCATCACTCACTGTGCACTGTGTTGGTAATGTTAAACAGTGTGGAGAATTTAAATTTAATTTAACAAGAGAGTTAGGGGCTTCCTCTAATAGACTGGGGGTACATTGCAGAATCGAAGAAAATTAGCAGAGGGACCACAGGGAAGACTTTGCATGTGTGTATGTGTGTGTAAAACACTTACGGAATGGCAATTTCGAACACATTATTCTGAATGAGCTGCTTTCCCAACATAATGATTCCCAGCTGAATACACACTTCAATAAGACAACCACCTGGAGAACACTAGACCAAAAACACATGTACATGCAAACTGTTAGTTACACTATGCTAAAACACTGAAGACAAACATATTATCATTTTAATAATTACCTCTTCCATGCGGAAATCCTTAAAGACATAAACATAGTCACCCGGGCGACCGGCAAACCTAAATTAGCACACCAGAGTTATGAGAGATATTTAACAAAAACATCAATTGGATTAAACAATGTAACCCAGAAATTCAGCATTTTGGTGCTAGACTCTAAAGCATACTACACAGTGACACACTATATTGTAAACTACAACATAATAGTGTACTGTTCAGCAACACAACACAGACACCACAAAACAGGTTGTTATAGAACTGTAATTTGCATATGGAAATTTAGACATGAACTCTCCAAAAAAGTAATACATTAATAAAACATGTTAAACATAGTTTCAACTGTGTAAAAAAGGGAGTAAAAAATAATTGAGGGAAAAATGCATTCTTTCAAATGTACAACATGGGGCTTGTATACAATAATTATATAAAAGAGCATATTATATTAATTATTATATATGAATAATACATATATATATATATATATATATATATATATATATATAGAAAAAAATATAAAAATGTAAATAGAAAATGTAAAAAAATAGAAAATTACTCTAGGGTATCATATTTTGGCATTAGAATGCACCTTACAATAAAAACCCAGTAGTTAACGTTAGTTAATGCATTAACTAACAATGAGCAATACATTTGTTACAGTATTCATTAATGTTAATAATGTTTTTTTTACTAGTTAGGTCCATTAAATAATATTAACAAATACAACATTTTTTTCAGTTGTAAATACAACTGACTGATTTGTTTAATATATTATGTATATGTTGAAATACATAATACTAAGATTACTAAATGAGGTTACACTTTATTTTAAGGTGTCCTTGTTACAGTGTAATTATACGTTTAAGTACTGAGTAATATTAATTAACTACATGTACTTACTATATGGTTAGGGTTTGGCTTAGGGTTACTTGCATGTAATTATGCATAATTTATTGTTATTATAATATTAAGTACATGTAACACGTGTAACAAGGACATCTTAAAATAAAGTGTTACCCTAAGTTATGTTTCATTGTTGGTTCATGTTAACGGATGTTAACAAATGGAACCTTACTGTAAAAGTTTAACAATATTTTTTGTTTCTCAGCGTTGCATGATTTTAGGTTAAAGGGGTCATATGATGCGATTTAAATTTTTTCTTTCTCGTTGGAGTGTTACAAACTCTTGGTGCATAAAGAAGATCTGTAAAGTTGCAAAGACTAAAGTCTCAAATCCAAAGAGATATTCTTTATAAAAGTTAAGAGTCAACCATGCAGACATGGTTTTATGTTTACGCAACGCGATGCAATGCAACGCGTAAAAAGACAGTATAAGTCATTATAATCCGTAATTATGTCCCCACTGGATGCAACAAATGCCTTGTTTATAATGGGTTTTAATGTTTTTGTCTCATCTATGACCCCTTTAAGATTTTTGTGCTCTATATATACTGTATATATATATATATATGTTTTTATGAAAAAAATGGTCACTGCAAAGTGATATATTACAATATAGATGAACATAGATAACATTCTCAACAATGGACTACACAGGACAGACACACAACACTACAGTATACAGTATAGACACTAGTGTAGACAACACTACATACAAACACAATACTATACAGTAAGCACACGACTACACTGCAACAAACTGGACATGACAAACAACAACAAAGTACATTATAATAATCCAATTATCATTGGCAACAGAGACAGAACGTCACATTAGTTTGGGTGGGTATGCTAATGGGATGCCAATTTACCTGCCCTTAAAGAAGGCCACATAGAAGACAGGTGCAAATGCATTCATGCTCTTCAGCAAAAAAGCTTTCAAGATCACATGCTCCTCAAATGTCGATTCAGTCTTTGGAATCTCTGCAAGTATGACATTAACATCATATTCATAATAATCATCGGTAATGCATGATCTTTTCTTCGTCAGTCACACTTTTATCAAGAAAACAAAAACATTTCATCTTTTGTCATGTAAACACACACACACCAAGCTCTGTAATCCAGGCCGCTATAGCGCCGTAGATCTCATCCAGCACCAGAACCACCAGCAAGTTGATGATGACAGCGGTGGTTGTCACGGTTACACGCACATTAGCCTTGGCCTCATGATCAGGGTTCATTGACATAACAGCAAACACAATGATACGGTAGAGAATCACTCCAGATACGGCAGAGAACGTGACCCCAACCTGAGAAAACAGATAAATGTGAATTTTAACTGTAAAAACTATGCAACAAATGCCGTTATGGGGAAAGGTACCTACCATAAGGAGGATAGAGGATATGTTGATGCAGTATCCTGGCAGCCTGTCTGTCCATGACAAAGACTCAGAGGCAAGCTACAAGAACAACAGGATGTTACTTAATGCTCACCATATCAGCTGTGAATACACTAGCTACTGGAGTACCATAATCACATTTTGCATGATACTGACAAGCAATTATTATTTGTGACCCATGCTGGCAAAATGAGTTGGAATGCACATGGGCTGATTTTGAACTATAGGCAAAAAAAAAAGTGAAAATTGGAGGTTTTCACAAAAATGAATTAATTAAGCCCTTGTCTAGTGATCCCGATGCTCCAAATAGTAATCAAACATCTAAAATGATAATATATATAGATTACAGTATTTCAAAAGATCTGTCTTGGTGAGTATTCACACAAACACTATCTGTTATGTCTTAAGTGAACGACTGGGGAACTGTTGGGGAAAATCATCTGATGTGTAACATTATATTAGATCTGTGCATTACAGTAGGTCTTAATATATAGGCCGTCTGTCTCATTACTGTTAATCTAACAATTAAAGAAACAAAGGAATCACTCAATGCTCTTGATTGAACTGCTTTTTTAGTTTTAATCGTTTTTTAATAATAATTGTTTCATTTGTATTGAATATACTGAAGTTATTTTTACATTTGATTAGTCTGTTTTTCTTACCTGAATGCTTCTGCACTGAAAAAAAATATACTACATTTTTTTAAGGTGAGTGGTTGCAAACAATTTATTTTAGCTACATTTAAGTTTAAAAAATGTTGAATGTTAGTCAGCTAAATTTATTTAAATGTAGCTAAAATAATTTGATTGTAACCACTTACCTTAAAAAAATTAGTAAATTCAATGAATCATTTTTTTCAGTGTGTTTAGATGTAAGATGAAAAAAGTAAGAAAAGTTCTTTCTCGTATTTGTTCTGTTTATTTGCATCTTTGTTCTAATTTTTAGTAATACAAATAAAATAACAATCAGCTATATTGTGATTATTAATACAGTGATTATTATTAAGAAAAGAAGTGGAGGAAAAGATGCAATGTTGTAGGTGATAAGAACCTTCAGAAAACATTAACTCGTTTTTTTTTTTGACTTCAAAGGGGTGCAGCTCAGTCATTTTTGTCTGATTCAAACAAATCATACATCATTTTGAAGGTTAAAATAAAAGAAAAATAACTTGTTTTTTGAAAATTTGCTCATTGTGACTCATTTTGCCAGCACAGGTCACATTTTTGGTATGGCAATAACCAATATGATGGCCCATACCATAAAAATTCTATACCAGGGGTGCCCAGTCCTGTTCCTGGAGATCTACCTACTGTACCTGCAGAGTTCAGCTCCAACCCTGATTAAACACACCTCAACCAGCTAATTAAGCTCTTCAGAAGCACTTGATAATTACAGACAGGTGTGTTTGATCAGGGTTGGATCTGTACTCTGCAGGTGGGATTGATTTATTTAGTCCTTTTTTAAACAGAACATGAACAATGTTCACACTAATATCTATTCTAGAATTTTTACATGCTTCTGGACAAATCTGGCATCAAAACGTTATATATGTACGTGCATATACATACGTACGTTATATAATGTTATTTATGTACATTATGTACAGTCGAAATATTATGGTTTTGGGGGGAATAAAATTATAATAAATAAAATAAAATATGAAAAAAAAAAACAGAAATAAGAAAGAATAAAGGTCTGTTCATGCCAAAAAAAAAAAACTATGAAGGTAACTATAATGATAACTATATTAGTGTCCACATCAATGTATGATAAGGTTTGTTTATCATTAGCGTGCTGCAGTTTTGTCATCTGTAGCTTTAAATGCTCAAGCTCTTTAAAGCAGGATGGATTCTGATTGGCTGTCAATGTTTTTATTGTTCATCAGCTGGAAAAAAATAATTCTGAAAGTGATTCCAACGATATTGTTGTTCACTGTCATTAACGTTATAGTTATGGCGTGGAGTTCCCTATTCTCAGAATTAGAATGATTATTAAATGTTATAATTATTGTTTTAGGATGGTGTGAACGGCCCCTAAGACTGGTCATTATATGCTTTTAGTTGATGTATTTAAATAAATAATTTATAAATACAAATAAATAATTTTAAAATGTAATGTTAGGAAATGAGAATAAATTAAGTTTTTAAAGAAGCACCACAGTATTTAACATTTTTTGGTCAAATCATCCTATTAATTGGTTACCTAAAAAATTACATCTTTAAAAATATGCTAATATTGACCATTACCAGTTTGGCCTGGCCTCCAATATATTGTGTAGTTATTCAGTAAAAAATTTAACACTGTTAAATATTACTTTTTACAAAATCTACAGCTGTTGTAGCGGCTTTGTGCATCGACATCTTTAAAAATATGCTAATATTGACCATTACCAGTTTGGCCTGGCCTCCAATATATTGTGTAGTTATTCAGTTAAAAATTTAACACTGTTAAATATTACTTTTTACAAAATCTACAGCTGTTGTAGCGGCTTTGTGCATCAGAACAGGAAATAGTTTTGGACTTGCAATAAACTAATCACTGAAACTAAGTAGGGCTGATTTGATTGAAGTGCTGAAGTTAATGAACAGCACGGATCCAACCCTCCCCCAGACGCGCACGCATCAAATCTGAATTAAAACACACTACACTCTCTCAGGTACACGCACATACACACTGAATGCCTTTGATTAGAGGAAGGACACCACTCTAATTTGCGTGTTTTAATCCCACTGACTCTAATCCTGCATAATCTAGTGTGGAATACCCAGAGAGGTAATCTGCTTTGAGTGCCGTGTGTAGTAAGCGTGTACGCCACAGAGAGGTACACGCACATACACACTGAACATGCATGTGCCTTTGATTAGAGGAAGGACACCACTCTAACTTGCGTGTTTTAATCCCACTGACTCTAATCCTGCATAATCTAGTGTGGAATACCCAGAGAGGTAATCTGCTTTGAGTGCCGTGTGTAGTAAGCGTGTACGCCACAGAGAGTGTTTGAGCGCATACGTGTGTTGTGTGTACGCACCGCAGGCCTGACACTGCGTACAAGGGCACAGTGACAGTAACAAAAATCCGCAAAATCACATGGTGAAATTGCGACCAAACTGCTAATTTCAAAGGGGAAAAACACGGTGCCAATGTTATCCACCAGACTGAGTAATTCATTATCTAATTCATTCAATTGTCAGAAAGAATGAGAAGAAAAAGATAAGAGAGTGCTACTGTGGGGTGTGATACGAAGAAAGACGGATATGAGTCGGGTGGGCAGGAGGGGTCCGACGGAGGTCAGGGCAGTGACCACTCTGTGACTGACAGCTGAGAACTAACTGCATTATCCCTGAAGCCCCGCCTCTTCTGGTTAAGTTGATTAGCTTGCTCTCTCCTAGACAGACACACAGTAAACTCTCAAATTATCTCCCCCCTCCTCACCGGCGACTGTCCTCCTTTAGCAGACAGTAGCTTCTCTCTTCCTTTGTCATCCGTTCCTGCGTTTGGCTAGAACACAGAGCAGAGATTAAAAGCACTGCACATGAGTGAGCCAAACTCATTCTCTTACATCGACCTGGAAAAATGTGCGTGGTATTTCAGGTATTTCAGCTCAGTGCATTTTTAAGCAATAATTTAATTAAAGTGAAAATTAAGACTTCACGTTCATATCCTGAATTGATAATAGTGAGTAAAAAGAACTTTAAACACACATATTTATTAAACAAAATAAATAATTAAAACATGTATCTATTGGAATATCTATCATACGTTTCTTTTTTTTTTTACTAAAGATAATTTATATGATTTAAAAAAAATCCTAATAGGAATTTAATAAGAAACAAATAAAATTCTACTGGATAAATTAAAATTCCTAATGTAATTCCAAGATTCTTTTTGCTAGAGTCATCAATGACAATTAATATAATTATTATATATTTCAAAAATATTATACAAATTATTAAATTAAAGTAACATTTCATTTAATGAGTTCATTCACATAAAATAAAAATTCTTACAGGAATATTGTGCACATTCCTTCAGAAATGTTGCAAGAGTATTGTTTTAAGTTATCGTTAATGACTCTGCATCCTTGTTCAGTAATATTTAAAAAATTCAATAATATTCGGATATTTTTTAAAAATCTGATCTGATATTTGCATAATATCAGGGAATTGTGATTTCCAAGCTTGGAAAAGTCATAGAAATTATTAAGATTATAAGAAGACATGATAAAGTTTTAGTCATAGTGAATATAATTTTTTTTTTGTTATATACAGCTCTAAAATTGTTTTTTTTTTTAATAATTGTAATTATTACTCTTTTAGGATAAAAATATATTTTTACAATTATAATTATTACTCTTTGTGAGTACAATCTTTATAAAAATTACTATTTTTTTATTTTAAAATAATTATTCAGTAATCACAAACAACTGAAAATATTATGGAAAATTATGGAAATTCATCGGTCAAAACATAAGAACCAAATAGTTTTGTACATAATGGTGCAGTTTACCTCTTCCTTCTTCTTATTCTTTGCCTTCTTCTCTTGTTTCTTAAGAAGAAAGTCCTCATATGCTGGTCGTAGCTCATTCTGTGATACAAACACACACACACACACACACACATCAAGCTCAGTGATCAAGGACTCCACAAAGATTTCAAAAAGCAGCAAATTCAACATCAATTCCTTAGACATGCATAAGCAAAACTGTCTCCATAGAAACATGATTCACAAACACATGCACAAATAGAAATAATTATCTTGGTTCCACATTAAATCATTTTCTTGTCTTGAGGCAAACACGCCAGTATGGTACAAAACTGCAAGTTCATTAAAAAGCACGTAACCCGCAGGGCTTTTCTGGCTAACACATTGCTTTAGTAGACTCAATCTATCAGACCAATATCCTGTACAATAGTGCTATATAGTTGTACGTGGAATGCTTAAGATGATATATTTATGACAAAAAAATGTGTTTCATCCACACAGGTAGCATTTTTAACTTCACAAATAAGGTCGTGATTATCTGGCAAGAACATTTTGGTTAGGATTATGGCATTGAGATTAATGGTATATAATCACAGTAAAGGATTTGTTGACACAGGTTACTACAATATTAATCCACTATAAATCTCCCCTCTTCCTACGAATTCAGGGTTGATTCATCAAACAGCGTCACCAAAATCACAGTAAAGGATGTTGACACAGGTTACTACAATATTAATCCACTATAAATCTCCCCTCTTCCTACGAATTCAGGGTTGATTCATCAAACAGCGTCACCATACATGCCGATGCAAAATTGACCCTCCTGCTGCACAGAAAAACGCAAACGGGGATGGAGCGATGATGAGGGTGGGGGAAGTGTGAGGGACACGGAGAGAAATATGGTGTGCGTTTGAGCATGTCGGGAACCATATAGAAACAGAGATAGAGAAAGAGAGCAGGAGATAGGTTTACCTCAGCCCTTTCCTATCGGTGAGCATGAAAGCAAAGAAAACATAGCATTAGACACATGTTTGCACTATTTAACATGCGGTGTAATTGAAGTTCATTGTTGTTCACATTAGCATGTCGCTCATGATCTCCAAGGCATCCTGTTGAGAGCGCAGACCTTCATCCACTCAGCTCAATGCTTTAAGCAGAACACTATCTCATTACTCACATATGGCCTATCACACACACACACCCACACACATACACACCATCGTCTCCCACCACTTACACAACACACGTTCAGACTGAATCAGCTCCCAGGTGAACGGTTCAAACCCTCAAGAACAATGAAATTAGGGATGCACCGATACCACTTTTTCTAGTACTCGCCCGATACCGATACTTTTATTTTTGGTACTTGCCGATACCGAGTAAATTTTTAAAATATTGGTTACAGAAACCAAAAGAGTATGTATAATGTTAGTTGGTTAACTTAATTTATCAAATAGATACAGTCAAACCAAAATTTATTCAGACACCTTCAACATTTCTCACATCTCAGTATCGGGCCCGATACCGATACCAGTATCGGTATCGGTGCATCCCTAAATGAAATCTTGAATTTTCATAAACTTAATCAAGAGCAGGCCATCAGCAGTCAGCGCGAGGGTCTGCTGGAGTCGCACTAGAGAGAATTGGCTATTATGTTGGATTATGTTTAGCAATGCTTTATGAACTGCATTGCTGCGAGTTTGCGCTGATGCTCATAGGTGAGATTCTGGAGTGGTTTTTAAGAAGGCAGCGATATTGGAGGTTATGCATAACAATCATTATACCACAGTTAGGAAGTCATGCTGGATAGAGGTGCATCGAGGATGATCTAATATGCTTATTTTACTTTTTTCAGCAAGGATGCATTAAATTAATCAACAAAGAGAGTTCTATTACAAAAGAGTTATATTAATTACAAATAAATGCTGTTTTTTAAACTTTTTATTCATCAAAGAATCCCGAAATATGTATGTATGCATCAAATCAGCATATTAGAATGATTTCTGAAGGATCACGTGACATTGAAGACTGGAGTAATGATGCTGAAAATTCAGCTTTTCATCACAGGAATAAATTATATTTTAAAATACATTCAAATAGAAAATAGCTATTTTAAATTGTAATAATATTTGACAATATTGTTTTTGTCCAATCCACTGTTCTGTACAATGAGAATGTCCCCTCTTTACTACAGACTGCAACCAACTAGCAAGTAACAAATCTTTGCTCATGGCTATTACCTATATTAAAGTATATATATATATATATATATATATATATATAAAC